>NW_028137370.1:15000-16187 GCF_965140915.1 Aythya marila | reverse complement strand
GGGTTAGGGTTAGGTTTAGGGTTAGGGTTAGGTTTAGGTTTAGTGTTAGGGTTAGGGTTACGGATAGGGTTAGGTTTAGGGTTAGGATTAGGGTTAGTGATCTCTTAGGTTTAGGTTTAGGGTTAGGGTTAGTGTTAGGGTTAGGGTAAGGGTTAGGGTTAGGATAGGGTTAGGGTTAGGTTTAGGGTTATGGTTAGTGTTAGGTTTAGGGTTAAGGTTAGGTTTAGGGTTAGGGGTAGGGTTAGGGTTAGGGTTAGGGTTAGGATTAAGGTTAGTGTTAGGGTTAGGGTTAGGGTTAGGTTTAGTGTTAGGGGTAGGGTTAGGGTTAGGGTTAGGGGTAGGATTAAGGTTAGTGTTAGGGTTAGGATTAGGGTTAGGGTTAGGGTTAGGGTTAGTGTTAGTGTTCTCTTAGAGTTAGGGTTAGGGTTAGGGTGAGAGTTACGGAAAGGGTTACGGTTAGGGTTAGGGTTAGGGTTAGTTTTAGGGTTAGGTTTAGGGTTAGGGTTAGTGATCACTTAGGTTTAGGTTTAGGGTTAGGTTAAGGGTTAGGGTTAGGGTTAGGGGTAGGGTTAGGGTTAGGGTTCTCTGAGGGTTTGGGTTAGTGTTAGTGTTAGTGTTCTCTTTAGGGTTAGGGTTAGGGTTAGGGTTAGGTTTAGGGTTAGGGTTAGGGTTAGGGTTAGTGTTAGGGTTAGGGTTAGGGTTAGGGTTAGGGTTCGTGTTAGGGTTAGGGTCAGGGTTAGGGTTGGGGTTAGGGTTAGGGTTAGGGTTAGGGTTAGTGTTAGGGTTAGGGTTAGGATTAGGATTAGGGTTAAGATTAGGGTTATGTTTAGCGTTAGGGGTAGGGTTTGGGTTAGGGTTAGGGTTAGGTTAGGTTTAGGGTTAGGGTTAGGGTTAGGGTTAGGTTTAGGGTTACAGTTACGGTTAGGATTAAGATTAGGGTTAGGGTTAGATTAAGTGTTAGGGTTAGGGTTAGTGTTCTCTTAGAGTTAGGGTTAGGGTTAGGTTTAGGGTTAGAGTTAGGGAAAGGGTTACGGTTAGGGTTAGGGTTAGTGTTAGGGTTAGGGTTAGGGTTAGGTTTCTCTTAGGTTTAGGGTTAGGGTTAGGGTTAGTGATTTCTTAGGTTTTGGTTTAGGGTTAGGGTAAGGGTTAGGGTTAGGGGTAGGGTTAGGGTTAGGGTTCTCTTAGGG
>NW_028137371.1:35000-47500 GCF_965140915.1 Aythya marila | reverse complement strand
TCCGCCCGACCGGCGGCTATTTCCTCCGCGCGGGTAGACCTGGCAACCTCAGGGGGACCCGCCGGCCGGGAACCGACGGCGCCGGCCCGCCTTCCTTCGCTTTTCCCACGGGCCCTTCCGGCACTTTTCCAGCCTTTTCGGGCTTTTTCGCACCTTTCCGGGAATTTCCGACGCTTTCCGCGCCATCGGACCCGCTCGGGAACCGCTCGACCGACCCGCGGACGTGCGCCTTCGCAAACGCGCGCGCGCGCGCGCGCTCCCGTCGCTGCCGGGCAGACCCCGACGCCGTTCTCGCGGCCGGACCTGCAGCGACCCCTACAGGTCGCCGCCGGCTAAGCAAACATGGCGACCGCGCGCGGGTAGACCTGGCGGCTGCTGTCCGCAGCGCTTAGACGAGGCGCCCGCGGCGCCCCGAGGCGGGGAACACCTGCCGGCCGGGAACCAACCCCGCCGTCCTTTCCCTAGCAGGGCTCTGCCTTGCCTTGCTCGGCTTTCATCCGCATTGCTCTGCTCTCCTGTGCCGTGCTGGGCTCCTCTCGGAGACCGTCCCGCGGGTTTTGATGCCGAGTCGATTGCTATAATTACGAACGCATAAACCGTCAGACACAGAACTTGGCCTCCCCGCAGCCCAGCGACCGCTCCCTCGGAACTGGCACGAGGGGGCAGCAGGCCTGCACACCCAGCACGGTCTTTTTTGGGAGTAACAACATGATTCCCACAACTACGCTGGAAGAAAGGCAACAATAAAGAAATAAACAGCTAAAGCAAGACATGGTTCTTGCCCAACGTCACGGTGGACCAGGAGATGTGAAGGAGGCTGGGGAGGGGGCGATCAGGGTACAGCCACTGTCCAAGTCTGGCTGCCACCTGCACACAACATGAGGGCCCTCCGGTCTCCCCCCAACAGGCACTTGGAACCCAAAGGAGGGCTGGCCGCCAGCTCGCTACGTTTGCTTTGCTTCTCTCTGTTTTGCTTTGCTCTGCTTTGCTTTGCTCTTGCTGGCACGGTTTTGCTTTTCCATACCTCCTTTCCTCTGCTGTTCTTGCCCCTGCTTTGCCTCAGAGTGTTTTGCTCTTTCTCTCCTGAAAATACTTTGCATTTCCTTGTGCTACTTTCCTTTGCTTTGCTTTTCCTTGCTCTGCTTTGCCTTCCCTGGCCTTGCTTTGTTTTGCTTTATCAGGCCATGCTTTCCTTGGTTTAGCTTTGCTTTATAGACCTGGCACTGCTTTGCTTTTCCTACCCGTGCTGTGCTTTGCCTTGCCTCAAAGTGCTTTGCTTTCCTTTGTTTGCTTTGTCCTCCCTGGTTATGCTTTGCTTTTCCTGGTGCTACTTTCCTTTGCTCAGCTTTGCCTTCCCTGGCCGTGCTTTGTTTTGCTTTACGGGGCCACGCTTGCCTTTTTTTACCTTTGCCTTGCTCTCTTTTGCCTCACCTGCTCCTGCTCTCACTTCCATTTTCAGGCCATGCTTACCTTTGTTTTGCTTTACTTTGTATTCCTGGCATTGCTTTGCTTTTCCTTTTGCTACTTTCTTTTGTTCTGCTTTGCCTTGCCTGGCCATGTTTTCCTTTGCTTTGCTTTGTATTCCTGGCATTGCTTTGCTTTTCCTTCTCTGCTCTGCTTAGCTTCTCTTAACCCTGCTCTGATTTGCCTTACCTTGAACTTTTTCGCTTTGTTGTGGTTTTATTTATTTTTTGATTGTTTGTTTGTTTTTATTTTTTTCTCATTAATATTTCTTTTCTTTCTCTTTACCAGCACTGCTTTGCATTTCCTGGTACTACTTTCCTTTGCTCTGCTTTGCCTTCCTGTGCTTTGCCTTCCCTGGCCTTGCTTTGTTTTGCTTTATCAGGCCATGCTTTCCTTGGTTTACCTTTGCTTTACAGACCTGGCACTGCATTGCTTTTCCAAACCATGCTGTGCTTTGCCTTGCCTCAGACTGCTTTGCTGTCCTTTGCTTGCTTTGTCTTCCCTCGTTATGCTTTGCTTTACCTGGTGTTACTTTCCTTTGCTCAGCTTTGCCCTCCCTGGCCTTGCTTTTTTTTTTTTTTGCTTTACGGGGCCATGCTTTCCTTTGTTTGCCTTTGCTTTCCTCTACTTTGTTCTGCTATGCTATGCCTTTCCTGGTCATTCTTTGCATTTTTTTATTATTATTATTTTTTTATTTATTTATTTGATGTTCATTCCATGCTTTATGTTTTCCTTTTATATCTTTTTCTTGTGTTTTCTCTGGCCGTGCTTTGTTTTCCAGGCCTTGCTTGTCACTGCTTTTCCTTATGCCGCTAGGTCTTTTCCCTAGCAGGGCTTTGCTTTGTCTCGCTCAGCTTTCATCCGCATTGCTCTGCTCTCCTGTGCCGTGCTAGGCTTCCTTTGGAGACCGTCTCGCTGATTTTGCTGCTGAGTCGAATGGTAAATTTATGAACGCATAAACCGTCAGACACAGAACTTGGCCTCCCCGCAGCCCAGCCACTGTCCCCTTGGAACTGGAGGCCGGGTGCAGCAGGCCTGGCCGCCCGACATGGTCCATTCTTTGTCCCCAGCCATGCGGCGAGCCGCCAGGGGACCCCTAACTGCTACTCGTGTGGTGATAGTGTTCAGTGAGAATTTCAACGAGAATAAGTAACTACATGATTCCCACAACTACGCTGGAAGAAATCCACAACAAACAACAACAAAATGTATATAGATATATAAAACCAGCTAAAGCAAGACATGGTTCTTGCCGGCTGTCACAGTGGACTAGGAGCTGTGAAGAAGGCTGAGGAGGGGGCGATCAGGGTCCGGCCACTGTCCAAGTCTGGCTGCCACCTGCACACAACATGGAGCCCTCCGGTCTCCCCCCAACAGACACTTGGAACCCAAAGGAGGGCTGGCCACCAGCTCGCTACATTTTCTTTGCTTCTCTTTGTTTTGCCTTGCTCCGCTTTGCTTTGCTCTTGCTGGCACAGTTTTGCTTTCCCATACCTCCTTTCCTCTGCTGTTCTTGCCCCGGCTTTGCTTTGCTTTGCCTCAGATTCTTTTGCTGTTTCTTTCCTGGCAATGCTTTGCTTTTCTTTGTGCTACGTTCCCTTGCTCTGCTTTGACTTGCTCAGCCTTCCCTTCCCTGGCCATGCTTTCCTTGGTTTACCTTTGGTTTACAGACCTGGCACTGCTTTGCTTTTCCTACCCGTGCTGTGCTTTGCCTTGCCTCGCCTCAAACTGCTTTGCTTGCCTTTGTTTGCTTTATCTTTCCTAGTTATGCTTTGCTTTTCCTGGTGCTACTTTCCTTTGCTCAGCTTTGCCTTCCCTGGCTGTGCTTTGTTTTGCTTTACGGGGCCACGCTTGCCTTTTTTTACCTTTGCCTTGCTCTCTTTTGCCTCACTTGCTCCTGCTCTCACTTCCAGTTTCCGGCCATGCTTACCTTTGTTTTGCTTTACTTTGTATTCCTGGCACTGCTTTGCTTTTCCTTTTGCTACTTTCTTTTGTTCTGCTTTGCCTTGCCTGGCCATGCTTTGCTTTGCTTTGCTTTGTATTCCTGGCATTGCTTTGCTTTTCCTTCTCTGCTCTGCTTAGCTTCTCTTAACCCTGCTCTGATTTGCCTTACCTTGAACTTTTTCGCTTTGTTGTGGTTTTATTTATTTTTTGATTGTTTGTTTGTTTTTATTTTTTTCTCATTAATATTTTTTTTTCTTTCTCATAACCAGCACTGCTTTGCATTTCCTGGTACTACTTTCCTTTGCTCTGCTTTGCCTTCCTGTGCTTTGCCTTCCCTGGCCTTGCTTTGTTTTGCTTTATCAGGCCATGCTTTCCTTGGTTTAGCTTTGCTTTATAGACCTGGCACTGCTTTGCTTTTCCTATCCGTGCTGTGCTTTGCCTTGCCTCGCCTCAAACTGCTTTGCTTGCCTTTGTTTGCTTTATCTTTCCTAGTTATGCTTTGCTTTTCCTGGTGCTACTTTCCTTTGCTCAGCTTTGCCTTCCCTGGCTGTGCTTTGTTTTGCTTTACGGGGCCACGCTTGCCTTTTTTTACCTTTGCCTTGCTCTCTTTTGCCTCACTTGCTCCTGCTCTCACTTCCAGTTTCCGGCCATGCTTACCTTTGTTTTGCTTTACTTTGTATTCCTGGCACTGCTTTGCTTTTCCTTTTGCTACTTTCTTTTGTTCTGCTTTGCCTTGCCTGGCCATGCTTTGCTTTGCTTTGCTTTGTATTCCTGGCATTGCTTTGCTTTTCCTTCTCTGCTCTGCTTAGCTTCTCTTAACCCTGCTCTGATTTGCCTTACCTTGAACTTTTTCGCTTTGTTGTGGTTTTATTTATTTTTTGATTGTTTGTTTGTTTTTATTTTTTTCTCATTAATATTTTTTTTTCTTTCTCATAACCAGCACTGCTTTGCATTTCCTGGTACTACTTTCCTTTGCTCTGCTTTGCCTTCCTGTGCTTTGCCTTCCCTGGCCTTGCTTTGTTTTGCTTTATCAGGCCATGCTTTCCTTGGTTTAGCTTTGCTTTATAGACCTGGCACTGCTTTGCTTTTCCTATCCGTGCTGTGCTTTGCCTTGCCTCGCCTCAAACTGCTTTGCTTGCCTTTGTTTGCTTTATCTTTCCTAGTTATGCTTTGCTTTTCCTGGTGCTACTTTCCTTTGCTCAGCTTTGCCTTCCCTGGCTGTGCTTTGTTTTGCTTTACGGGGCCACGCTTGCCTTTTTTTACCTTTGCCTTGCTCTCTTTTGCCTCACTTGCTCCTGCTCTCACTTCCAGTTTCCGGCCATGCTTACCTTTGTTTTGCTTTACTTTGTATTCCTGGCACTGCTTTGCTTTTCCTTTTGCTACTTTCTTTTGTTCTGCTTTGCCTTGCCTGGCCATGCTTTGCTTTGCTTTGCTTTGTATTCCTGGCATTGCTTTGCTTTTCCTTCTCTGCTCTGCTTAGCTTCTCTTAACCCTGCTCTGATTTGCCTTACCTTGAACTTTTTCGCTTTGTTGTGGTTTTATTTATTTTTTGATTGTTTGTTTGTTTTTATTTTTTTCTCATTAATATTTTTTTTTCTTTCTCATAACCAGCACTGCTTTGCATTTCCTGGTACTACTTTCCTTTGCTCTGCTTTGCCTTCCTGTGCTTTGCCTTCCCTGGCCTTGCTTTGTTTTGCTTTATCAGGCCATGCTTTCCTTGGTTTAGCTTTGCTTTATAGACCTGGCACTGCTTTGCTTTTCCTATCCGTGCTGTGCTTTGCCTTGCCTCGCCTCAAACTGCTTTGCTTTCCTTTGTTTGCTTTATCTTTCCTAGTTATGCTTTGCTTTTCCTGGTGCTACTTTCCTTTGCTCAGCTTTGCCTTCCCTGGCCATGCTTTGTTTTGCTTTATGGGGCCATGCTTGCCTTTGTTTAGCTTCGCTCTGCTCTGCTTTGCCTTGCTATGTTTTGCCTTTTCTGGACATGCTTTGCATCTATTTTTTTTTTTTGTTCTCATTATTTTTCCTTTTTTTTTTTTTTTAATTTAAATGTTCATTACATTCTTTTGTTTTTCTTTTGGACCTATCTGATGTGTTTTTACAGGCCATGCTTTCCTTTTGCAGGCCCTGGTTGTCACTGCTTTTCCTTATGCCGCTAGGTCTTTTCCCTAGCAGGGCTTTGCTTTGTCTCGCTCAGCTTTCATCCGCATTGCTCTGCTCTCCTGTGCCGTGCTAGGCTTCCTTTGGAGACCGTCTCGCTGATTTTGCTGCTGAGTCGAATGGTAAATTTATGAACGCATAAACCGTCAGACACAGAACTTGGCCTCCCCGCAGCCCAGCCACTGTCCCCTTGGAACTGGAGGCCGGGTGCAGCAGGCCTGGCCGCCCGACATGGTCCATTCTTTGTCCCCAGCCATGCGGCGAGCCGCCAGGGGACCCCTAACTGCTACTCGTGTGGTGATAGTGTTCAGTGAGAATTTCAACGAGAATAAGTAACTACATGATTCCCACAACTACGCTGGAAGAAATCCACAACAAACAACAACAAAATGTATATAGATATATAAAACCAGCTAAAGCAAGACATGGTTCTTGCCGGCTGTCACAGTGGACTAGGAGCTGTGAAGAAGGCTGAGGAGGGGGCGATCAGGGTCCAGCCACTGTCCAAGTCTGGCTGCCACCTGTACACAAAATGGAGGCCCTCCGGTCTCCCCCCCACAGACACTTGGAACCCAAAGGAGGGCTGGCCGCCAGCTCGCTACGTTTTCTTTGCTTCTCTTTGTTTTGCCTTGCTCCGCTTTGCTTTGCTCTTGCTGGCACAGTTTTGCTTTTCCATACCTCCTTTCCTCTGCTGTTCTTGCCCCGGCTTTGCCTCACGTTGTTTTGCTTTTGCTTTCCTTAAAATTCTTTGCTTTTCCTTGTGCTACGTTCCTTTGCTCTGCGTTGACTTTCTCAGCCTTCCCTTCCCTGGCCATGCTTTCCTTGGTTTAGCTTTGCTTTATAGACCTGGCACTGCTTTGCTTTTCCTATCCGTGCTGTGCTTTGCCTTGCCTCGCCTCAAACTGCCTTGCTTTCCTTTGTTTGCTTTGTCTTCCCTGGTTATGCTTTGCTTTTCCTGGTGCTACTTTCCTTTGTTCAGCTTTGCCTTCCTTGGCCGTGCTTTGTTTTGCTTTACGGGGCCACGCTTGCCTTTTTTTACCTTTGCTTTGCTCTCTTTTGCCTTCACCTGCTCCTGCTCTCACTTCCATTTTCAGGCCATGCTTACCTTTGTTTTGCTTTACTTTGTATTCCTGGCACTGCTTTGCTTTTCCTTTTGCTACTTTCTTTTGTTCTGCTTTGCCTTGCCTGGCCATGCTTTGCTTTGCTTTGCTTTGCCTTGCTTTGTATTCCTGGCATTGCTTTGCTTTTCCTTCTCTGCTCTGCTTAGCTTCTCTTAACCCTGCTCTGATTTGCCTTACCTCGAACTTTTTCGCTTTGTTGTGCTTTTTATTGCTGTTTTTTTGTTTGTTTTATTTATTTATTTATTTATTTATTTATTTATTTATTTATTTTCACTTCTTTCTCTTTCCTGGCACTGCTTTGCTTTTCCTGGCGCTACTTTCCTTTGCTCAGCTTTGCCTTCCCTGGCCGTTCTTTGTTTTGCTTTATAGGGCCGTGCTTGCCTTTGTTTAGCTTCGCTCTGCTCTGCCTCGCCTTGCTATGTTTTGCCTTTTCTGGATATGCTTTGCATCTATTTCTTTTATTATCATTATTATTTATTTATTTATTTATTTTTCTTTAAATGTTCATTACATTCTTTTGTTTTCCTTTTGGACCTATCTGATGTGTTTTTACAGGCCGTGCTTTCCTTTTGCAGGCCCTGGTTGTCACTGCTTTTCCCTATGCCTAGCAGGGCTTTTCCTTAGCAGGGTTTTACTCTGTCTTGCTCAGCTTTTATCCGCATTGCTCTGCTCTCCTGTGCCGTGCTAGGCTTCTTTTGGAGACCGTCTCACTGATTTTGCTGCTGAGTCGGTTGGTAAATTTCTGAACGCATAAACCGTCAGACACAGAACTTGGCCTCCCCGCAGCCCAGCCACTGTCCCCTCGGACCCAGCGCGTGGGGGCACTAGGCCTGGCCGCCCGACATGGTCCATACTTTGTCCCTAGCCATGCGGCGAGCCGCCAGGTGGGCCACACTGCTAGTTGTGTGTGTGAGGTTCTCAGAGACAGTAAGTAACTACATGATTCCCACAACTACGCTGGAAGAAATCCACAACAAACAACAACAACATGTATATAGATATATAAAACCAGCTAAAGCAAGACATGGTTCTTGCCGGCTGTCACAGTGGACTAGGAGCTGTGAAGAAGGCTGAGGAGGGGGCGATCAGGGTACAGCCACTATCCAAGTCTGGCTGCCACCCGTACACAAAATGGAGCCGTCCGGTCTCCCCACAACAGGCCCTTGGAACCCAAAGGAGGGCTGGCCGCCAGCTCGCTACGTTCACTCTGCTTCTCTTTGTTTTGCCTTGGTCTGCTTTGCTTTGCTCTTGCTGGCACAGTTTTGCTTTTCCATACCTCCTTTCCTCTGCTGTTCTTGCCTCAGATTGCTTTGCTTTTTCTCTCCTGGAAATGCTGTGTTGTTCCTTGTGCTACTTTGCTTTGCTTTGCTTTGCTTTGCTTTGCTTTGCTTTGTTTTGCTTTTTCTTTCCTCAGCCTGCTACGTTTTTACTTGTGCGGTCATGCTTTATTTTTTATTTCTTTGCTTCGTATTCCTGTCAGTGCTTTGCTTTCCCTTCTCTGCTCTTCTGGACCTTTCTTAGCCTCGCTGTGCTTTGCTTTGCCTCAAAGTGCTTTCTTTCCTTGGCTTTCCCTTTCGTGGCACCGCTTTGTTTTTCCCTGTGCTCCTTTCCTTAGCTTTGCTGTCTTTATGAATGCATAAAGAAGTTCATGAAACTTGTTTCTGAACACACAGAAAAGTTAGCCGGCCCGCAGCCCGGCAGCTGTCCCCTCGGAGCTGGCGGGCACGGACAGGGATCTGGCTACCGGGCCAGGTCTATTTTGTTGCCCACCGTTGTCCGGAGAGCCAGCAGGTGGGCTCCGTTGCTATTCGTCTGGGGAGGGGTGTGGGTTGAGAACAACAATCAATAACTACTCGATTCCTAAAACGAAAGGGGGAAACAGACGGAGAAGACTATTATTATTCCTACTTCTACTATTTGTATTACGTTTTAATGATATTTATTTCTATTACTATTTAATACTTTTATTTCTAATAACTTTTTCGTAGTATATAATAATAGCATTATTGTTATTGTTGTTGTTATTATTATTATTATTATTATTATTATTATTATTATTATTATTAATTTATATAACGATAAGCAGCTAAAGCAAAGCAGCCAGGCAGCCAGCCAAACTGAGTGGCACAGGTGGGGAGCCGTTCGCGGCCGAGCAGGAGCCTCTGACGTCAGAGCGAGAGCGAGAGGCGGCCCGAGGCAACCGGGGGCCGCTGCCACACCCTGGCCTTCTCAAACGCCCAGCTCCCCGTAAGCCAGCAACGGGCCCCTTTTCCTCTGGGGTGGGTGGGGGGTGCGATTTCGACTGACGCTAAGTTAACTCCGCATTTTGTTTTGGCAGCACCGTTTTGCTTTGCTTTGTGCTTTCCCTGGCCCTGCGTTGCTTCGCTTCGCTTTGTATTCAAGGTACTGCTTCGCTTTTCCTGGCCCTGTTTTACTTTGGATTTTCTCTTGCTGACCGTGCTTTGCTTTTCCTGGCCTCGCTTTGTTGCGTTTTGCTTGACTTTGTATTCGTGACACCGCTTTTCTTTCCCTGGACCTCCTTTGCTTTGGTTTTTCTCGCCCTTCTTTGCTTTGCTTTTGCTGGTCCTGCCTCGCTTTGTTTTGCTTGACGTTGTATTCAAGACACCGCTTTTCTTTTCCTGGACCTCTTTTGCTTTGGTTTTTCTCGCCTTTCTTTGTTTTGCTTTTGCTGGCCCTGCCTTGCTTTGTTTTGCTTGACGTTGTATTCAAGATACCGCTTTTCTTTCCCCCACCCCCCAGGAAATCCTTAGCTTAGTTTTTTTTTTGTTTGTTTGTTTTTCCCCACCCTTCTTTGTTTTGCTTTTGCCGGCCCTGCCTTGCTTTGCTTTTCTTTACTTTGTATTCGTGACACCACTTTTCTTTTCCTGGACCTCTTCTGCTTTGGTTTTTCTTGCCCTGCTTGGCTTTGCTTTTCCTTTTGCCTCTTTCTTTTCCCTAGCAGGGCTTTGCTTTGTCTCGCTCTGCTTTGCGTTGCATTGCTCAGCTCTGCTTTGCCGTGCTAGGTAGGCTTCTTTGGCAGACCGTCGCACCGATTTGGGCGACGAGTCGATCGGTGTATTTATGAACGCATAAAGCCTCAGGCGCACACCGTGGCCTCCCTCCCCGCAGCCCGACGACTGTCCCCCGGGAGCTGGAGGGTGGCGACAGGAAGCCTGGCCACCCACCCAGCATGGTCTATTCCTCATCCCCCGCTGTCCGGCGAGCCGCCAGGTGGGTCCCGCTGCTGCTGTTCGTCTGGGGACGGGCTTGGGTGAGGTTTTTTAGGACGATAAGCGACATTACACGATTCCCAATGATTTGGGTTCGTTTTGCTTTGCTTTCCTTTTCCTCGCTTTACTTATCGTCGCTCTTCCCCGCTTTGCTTTTCCCGCACCTGCTTCGACATGCTTTCCTTAGAGCTGCATCTTTCTGGGGGGTTTTGGTTTGTATTCCCGGCACCGATTTCCTTTTCTTTGCTCTGCTTTGCCGTTCCTACTCCGCTTTGTTTTTTGCTCTTTTGATGCGTTTACACACACAGGAACGCTGGGTCACCTACTTCGGCCTCCCCACAGCCCGCCAACCGTCCCTTCGCAGCTGGCAGGTGGGGGTGCGGGGGTCGGCCACCCAGCCAAGTCTATTCCAGGACCCCCGCTGACTGGGGAGCCGCCACCTGAGCTCAACTGCCGTTTGCCTGAGGAGGCTGGGGGGGGGGGGGGGGGGGGGGGGGGTGAGGGGGAGCCGAGGACTAGGGGGGTGGGGGAGGTTTTGAAAGACGGTAAGGAATGACACGATTCCTGAAGCTACAGCGGAAAACAGGCAACAGAACTAACTAATAATAAACGTAAAGATAAGAGTAGTTATTTTGCAAAGCGGCTCAAGCAAAGCGGCCAGGCAGTCAGCCGCACTGAGCGGCACAGGTGGCGAGCCTCTGGCGGCCGAGCAAGAGCCTCTGACGTCAGAGCGAGCTGCGGCCCGAAGCAGCCGGGGTCCGGGGCCGCGCCCTCGCCTTCCCGACCGGCGCCGGCGCCCCGCCCCGCCCCGTCCACTGCAAAGGCTGCAAAGGGCGGAGGAGAGGGAGGGAGGGAGAAGTGGGGAGGGGGCGGAGGCGGCCATTGAAGTGCGTAGACGGCCGCTGTCAGATGCAGGCCGCCACGTCTACCCGTCCCTCCCACCCTCCGGGCCCCGTGGAGCGACCAGGTCTACTTCTCCCTCCTCCCCGCTCTCTCCCCCGCCCCCTCCCGCCTCGTGGAGCCACCAGGTCTACTTCTCCCTCCTCCTCCCCGCTCTGTCCCCCCCGCCCCCTCCCGCCCCGTGGAGCCACCAGGTCTACTTCTCCCTCCTCCTCCCCGCTCTGTCCCCCCGCCCCCTCCCGCCCCGTGGAGCCACCAGGTCTACTTCTCCCTCCTCCTCCCCGCTCTGTCCCCCCGCCCCCTCCCGCCCCGTGGAGCCACCAGGTCTACTTCTCCCTCCTCCTCCCCGCTCTGTCCCCCCGCCCCCTCCCGCCCCGTGGAGCCACCAGGTCTACTTCTCCCTCCTCCCAGCTCTGTCCCCCCGCCCCCTCCCGCCTCGTGGAGCCGTCAGGTCTACCCCGCCGTCACGGCCACTGCTCGAGAGCGGCCCGGCTGCCTCGTCTACACGGCCACGCGCACGCATGCACAGACGGGCGCGTGCCCGCACGCTTCCCTCCGGCGGCCCGCCAGGTCCATCCACACGCCTCTCGCGTGCAGGGGAACGGCTGGGAGGCGCCATTCATTCGAATCGTTCACGCTTTTAAAAAGAAAAAGGGGAAAAAGAAAAACAAACACAAGCAGCAGCAGCAGCAGCAACAAGAAAGCACGGGTCCCGCTTGTCGGCGGGGAGACGAGAGGTCGTACAAAGCGTGCGGAGAAAGCGTTCGCTCAGACTCCGGCCGCCACCAGAGCCACTCGGAGCCCGCGGCAGACCGGCCGCCAGTTCCTCCCCTTTGCTTTGCTTTTGCCGGCCCTGCTTCGCTTTGCTTTTCGTGGAAGCGCTGAGTTTTGTTTGGCGTCGCGTTCGTGGCACTCGTTTGCTTTTCCTTCGTCTGCTCCGCCTCGCTCCGCTTTGCCGTTCCTCCTCCGCTTCGCTTTGCTTTTGCCGGCGCCGCTTGGCCTGGCTTTGGCTGGCGGCGCTCCGCCTTTCCGTTGCGCGCCTTCGCTTTGCCTCGTTTCGCACGGATCGCTGAGTGCAGTGACACACGCCCAGCCACGCAGAGTCGCACGGGTGGCTCGCAGGCGAGCCAGAGCCCCTGACGGCAGAGCGAGCGGCAGCCCGATGCAGCCAGGGGCCGCGCGCGGCCGCGCTCTCGGCTTCTCGAGCGGCGCCGGCTCGTCTCCCCCCCTCTCCCCCGCCCGTCGCGCCGCAGCCCCGCCGAGCCGTCGGGCGGGGGGGCGGCGGGAGGGGCAATCCTCCTAGCTCGTCGCCGGCCGCTCCGCTCCGCTCCGCTCGGCAGGAAGCCGGCGCCACACGTAGGCGAGAGGGGTCCGCATTATTCCGGGCACGGAGCTTCAAGCCGGCTGGTCGTCAGGCTCCCGCCGAGCCCGTGTCCCGGCCGGCGGGCAGCTAGATGGCGCGGGAGGGAGCAGAGCGACGAGCTCGCGCTCGCCTCCAGCGTTTTTCTCCCCGGGCGGGCCCCGTCCGGGGCCCCCGCAAAGGCGGGCAGGCGGGAGCTGCCTCGCCTCCTGCGACGCTCGGCTCCGCGGCCGGGGCGGATCGGGCTCGGAGTCGGCTTCGGGCTTGCGCTTCGGCTCGGGCTCGCGGGCGAGCGAGGGCAGAGGCTGTCCGCCGCCCGCAGCC
>NW_028137371.1:10000-22500 GCF_965140915.1 Aythya marila | reverse complement strand
TCACCTGCGACGGGAAGCGAGCTGGACAGGAGACCGCCCGTGCCTGAACACCGGACACCGCCGCGGCTGCCCCGGGACAGGGGAGCGCGGAAGAGCCGGCCCGCCGGGGGCCCTTTCCGACGCGACCCGAGTGGCCTCATCGATCGGAAAAAAAAAAAAAAAAAAAGCGAACAGCGTCGCCTGCGTGCGTGCGGGTGTGCTGGAGCAACGTCCGCGAGAGGTGCTCGCACCGACCTGAACATCGGCCCTGACAGGAACCGACCCGCCGGGAAGCCTCTCCGACGTGCCCGAGGAACGCCTCGACGGGCTCCTGCGTGCGGGTGACGTGAGGTGCATCGTCGGGAGCCGGAGGCGCCGCCGCCTCGGCCGTGCCAATCCGAGGGGTCCCCCCTCCTTCGCCTTCCGAGCCTCCGGGACCCACGCGAGCAGCCGGGGACGCCCCCGGACGGACGCCTTCGGCCGCCGGCGGACCGCCCGCCGGCTTCTGGCCGCTCCCTCTCTCCACAGCTCTGAGCTCGCGGCTCGCTGCTGCTTTTCTCCGGCGACTCGCACGCGCGAGACCGCTTCTCGCTCGCCGGCGGGGAGGGCAGCTGGCTCGGCAAACCGCTGGCGGCTACCGCTCCGCACAACCCACGCCCGAGCCGACGCCACCGCCGACGCCGCGCGCCCCCTTCTCGCGCGCCGGCTCTCCAAGCCCCAAGCGCTCGCTCGACACCGCTGGCGGAGCAGAGTCCTCACTCTCTCCTATAGACGGACACAAAAGTCATTGCCTCACAAGCGGCGCACGTCCTTTTCCAGCCTACCGCGGCGAGGCAGCCGAGCGCAACCGACTTTTACCTCGACCTAACTGGAGGCACAGAGAAACAGCGACGCCTACCACCCCTTCCGAGCCGTGGCACGACCTGCTAGTCTACCTCCAGCCCCACGGCGGCCTTCCAAGTCCCGTCGGACACGCGGTAGACCTGGCCGCCGTTCCCTCCGCCCGACCGGCGGCTATTTCCTCCGCGCGGGTAGACCTGGCAACCTCAGGGGGACCCGCCGGCCGGGAACCGACGGCGCCGGCCCGCCTTCCTTCGCTTTTCCCACGGGCCCTTCCGGCACTTTTCCAGCCTTTTCGGGCTTTTTCGCACCTTTCCGGGAATTTCCGACGCTTTCCGCGCCATCGGACCCGCTCGGGAACCGCTCGACCGACCCGCGGACGTGCGCCTTCGCAAACGCGCGCGCGCGCGCGCGCTCCCGTCGCTGCCGGGCAGACCCCGACGCCGTTCTCGCGGCCGGACCTGCAGCGACCCCTACAGGTCGCCGCCGGCTAAGCAAACATGGCGACCGCGCGCGGGTAGACCTGGCGGCTGCTGTCCGCAGCGCTTAGACGAGGCGCCCGCGGCGCCCCGAGGCGGGGAACACCTGCCGGCCGGGAACCAACCCCGCCGTCCTTTCCCTAGCAGGGCTCTGCCTTGCCTTGCTCGGCTTTCATCCGCATTGCTCTGCTCTCCTGTGCCGTGCTGGGCTCCTCTCGGAGACCGTCCCGCGGGTTTTGATGCCGAGTCGATTGCTATAATTACGAACGCATAAACCGTCAGACACAGAACTTGGCCTCCCCGCAGCCCAGCGACCGCTCCCTCGGAACTGGCACGAGGGGGCAGCAGGCCTGCACACCCAGCACGGTCTTTTTTGGGAGTAACAACATGATTCCCACAACTACGCTGGAAGAAAGGCAACAATAAAGAAATAAACAGCTAAAGCAAGACATGGTTCTTGCCCAACGTCACGGTGGACCAGGAGATGTGAAGGAGGCTGGGGAGGGGGCGATCAGGGTACAGCCACTGTCCAAGTCTGGCTGCCACCTGCACACAACATGAGGGCCCTCCGGTCTCCCCCCAACAGGCACTTGGAACCCAAAGGAGGGCTGGCCGCCAGCTCGCTACGTTTGCTTTGCTTCTCTCTGTTTTGCTTTGCTCTGCTTTGCTTTGCTCTTGCTGGCACGGTTTTGCTTTTCCATACCTCCTTTCCTCTGCTGTTCTTGCCCCTGCTTTGCCTCAGAGTGTTTTGCTCTTTCTCTCCTGAAAATACTTTGCATTTCCTTGTGCTACTTTCCTTTGCTTTGCTTTTCCTTGCTCTGCTTTGCCTTCCCTGGCCTTGCTTTGTTTTGCTTTATCAGGCCATGCTTTCCTTGGTTTAGCTTTGCTTTATAGACCTGGCACTGCTTTGCTTTTCCTACCCGTGCTGTGCTTTGCCTTGCCTCAAAGTGCTTTGCTTTCCTTTGTTTGCTTTGTCCTCCCTGGTTATGCTTTGCTTTTCCTGGTGCTACTTTCCTTTGCTCAGCTTTGCCTTCCCTGGCCGTGCTTTGTTTTGCTTTACGGGGCCACGCTTGCCTTTTTTTACCTTTGCCTTGCTCTCTTTTGCCTCACCTGCTCCTGCTCTCACTTCCATTTTCAGGCCATGCTTACCTTTGTTTTGCTTTACTTTGTATTCCTGGCATTGCTTTGCTTTTCCTTTTGCTACTTTCTTTTGTTCTGCTTTGCCTTGCCTGGCCATGTTTTCCTTTGCTTTGCTTTGTATTCCTGGCATTGCTTTGCTTTTCCTTCTCTGCTCTGCTTAGCTTCTCTTAACCCTGCTCTGATTTGCCTTACCTTGAACTTTTTCGCTTTGTTGTGGTTTTATTTATTTTTTGATTGTTTGTTTGTTTTTATTTTTTTCTCATTAATATTTCTTTTCTTTCTCTTTACCAGCACTGCTTTGCATTTCCTGGTACTACTTTCCTTTGCTCTGCTTTGCCTTCCTGTGCTTTGCCTTCCCTGGCCTTGCTTTGTTTTGCTTTATCAGGCCATGCTTTCCTTGGTTTACCTTTGCTTTACAGACCTGGCACTGCATTGCTTTTCCAAACCATGCTGTGCTTTGCCTTGCCTCAGACTGCTTTGCTGTCCTTTGCTTGCTTTGTCTTCCCTCGTTATGCTTTGCTTTACCTGGTGTTACTTTCCTTTGCTCAGCTTTGCCCTCCCTGGCCTTGCTTTTTTTTTTTTTTGCTTTACGGGGCCATGCTTTCCTTTGTTTGCCTTTGCTTTCCTCTACTTTGTTCTGCTATGCTATGCCTTTCCTGGTCATTCTTTGCATTTTTTTATTATTATTATTTTTTTATTTATTTATTTGATGTTCATTCCATGCTTTATGTTTTCCTTTTATATCTTTTTCTTGTGTTTTCTCTGGCCGTGCTTTGTTTTCCAGGCCTTGCTTGTCACTGCTTTTCCTTATGCCGCTAGGTCTTTTCCCTAGCAGGGCTTTGCTTTGTCTCGCTCAGCTTTCATCCGCATTGCTCTGCTCTCCTGTGCCGTGCTAGGCTTCCTTTGGAGACCGTCTCGCTGATTTTGCTGCTGAGTCGAATGGTAAATTTATGAACGCATAAACCGTCAGACACAGAACTTGGCCTCCCCGCAGCCCAGCCACTGTCCCCTTGGAACTGGAGGCCGGGTGCAGCAGGCCTGGCCGCCCGACATGGTCCATTCTTTGTCCCCAGCCATGCGGCGAGCCGCCAGGGGACCCCTAACTGCTACTCGTGTGGTGATAGTGTTCAGTGAGAATTTCAACGAGAATAAGTAACTACATGATTCCCACAACTACGCTGGAAGAAATCCACAACAAACAACAACAAAATGTATATAGATATATAAAACCAGCTAAAGCAAGACATGGTTCTTGCCGGCTGTCACAGTGGACTAGGAGCTGTGAAGAAGGCTGAGGAGGGGGCGATCAGGGTCCGGCCACTGTCCAAGTCTGGCTGCCACCTGCACACAACATGGAGCCCTCCGGTCTCCCCCCAACAGACACTTGGAACCCAAAGGAGGGCTGGCCACCAGCTCGCTACATTTTCTTTGCTTCTCTTTGTTTTGCCTTGCTCCGCTTTGCTTTGCTCTTGCTGGCACAGTTTTGCTTTCCCATACCTCCTTTCCTCTGCTGTTCTTGCCCCGGCTTTGCTTTGCTTTGCCTCAGATTCTTTTGCTGTTTCTTTCCTGGCAATGCTTTGCTTTTCTTTGTGCTACGTTCCCTTGCTCTGCTTTGACTTGCTCAGCCTTCCCTTCCCTGGCCATGCTTTCCTTGGTTTACCTTTGGTTTACAGACCTGGCACTGCTTTGCTTTTCCTACCCGTGCTGTGCTTTGCCTTGCCTCGCCTCAAACTGCTTTGCTTGCCTTTGTTTGCTTTATCTTTCCTAGTTATGCTTTGCTTTTCCTGGTGCTACTTTCCTTTGCTCAGCTTTGCCTTCCCTGGCTGTGCTTTGTTTTGCTTTACGGGGCCACGCTTGCCTTTTTTTACCTTTGCCTTGCTCTCTTTTGCCTCACTTGCTCCTGCTCTCACTTCCAGTTTCCGGCCATGCTTACCTTTGTTTTGCTTTACTTTGTATTCCTGGCACTGCTTTGCTTTTCCTTTTGCTACTTTCTTTTGTTCTGCTTTGCCTTGCCTGGCCATGCTTTGCTTTGCTTTGCTTTGTATTCCTGGCATTGCTTTGCTTTTCCTTCTCTGCTCTGCTTAGCTTCTCTTAACCCTGCTCTGATTTGCCTTACCTTGAACTTTTTCGCTTTGTTGTGGTTTTATTTATTTTTTGATTGTTTGTTTGTTTTTATTTTTTTCTCATTAATATTTTTTTTTCTTTCTCATAACCAGCACTGCTTTGCATTTCCTGGTACTACTTTCCTTTGCTCTGCTTTGCCTTCCTGTGCTTTGCCTTCCCTGGCCTTGCTTTGTTTTGCTTTATCAGGCCATGCTTTCCTTGGTTTAGCTTTGCTTTATAGACCTGGCACTGCTTTGCTTTTCCTATCCGTGCTGTGCTTTGCCTTGCCTCGCCTCAAACTGCTTTGCTTGCCTTTGTTTGCTTTATCTTTCCTAGTTATGCTTTGCTTTTCCTGGTGCTACTTTCCTTTGCTCAGCTTTGCCTTCCCTGGCTGTGCTTTGTTTTGCTTTACGGGGCCACGCTTGCCTTTTTTTACCTTTGCCTTGCTCTCTTTTGCCTCACTTGCTCCTGCTCTCACTTCCAGTTTCCGGCCATGCTTACCTTTGTTTTGCTTTACTTTGTATTCCTGGCACTGCTTTGCTTTTCCTTTTGCTACTTTCTTTTGTTCTGCTTTGCCTTGCCTGGCCATGCTTTGCTTTGCTTTGCTTTGTATTCCTGGCATTGCTTTGCTTTTCCTTCTCTGCTCTGCTTAGCTTCTCTTAACCCTGCTCTGATTTGCCTTACCTTGAACTTTTTCGCTTTGTTGTGGTTTTATTTATTTTTTGATTGTTTGTTTGTTTTTATTTTTTTCTCATTAATATTTTTTTTTCTTTCTCATAACCAGCACTGCTTTGCATTTCCTGGTACTACTTTCCTTTGCTCTGCTTTGCCTTCCTGTGCTTTGCCTTCCCTGGCCTTGCTTTGTTTTGCTTTATCAGGCCATGCTTTCCTTGGTTTAGCTTTGCTTTATAGACCTGGCACTGCTTTGCTTTTCCTATCCGTGCTGTGCTTTGCCTTGCCTCGCCTCAAACTGCTTTGCTTTCCTTTGTTTGCTTTATCTTTCCTAGTTATGCTTTGCTTTTCCTGGTGCTACTTTCCTTTGCTCAGCTTTGCCTTCCCTGGCCATGCTTTGTTTTGCTTTATGGGGCCATGCTTGCCTTTGTTTAGCTTCGCTCTGCTCTGCTTTGCCTTGCTATGTTTTGCCTTTTCTGGACATGCTTTGCATCTATTTTTTTTTTTTGTTCTCATTATTTTTCCTTTTTTTTTTTTTTTAATTTAAATGTTCATTACATTCTTTTGTTTTTCTTTTGGACCTATCTGATGTGTTTTTACAGGCCATGCTTTCCTTTTGCAGGCCCTGGTTGTCACTGCTTTTCCTTATGCCGCTAGGTCTTTTCCCTAGCAGGGCTTTGCTTTGTCTCGCTCAGCTTTCATCCGCATTGCTCTGCTCTCCTGTGCCGTGCTAGGCTTCCTTTGGAGACCGTCTCGCTGATTTTGCTGCTGAGTCGAATGGTAAATTTATGAACGCATAAACCGTCAGACACAGAACTTGGCCTCCCCGCAGCCCAGCCACTGTCCCCTTGGAACTGGAGGCCGGGTGCAGCAGGCCTGGCCGCCCGACATGGTCCATTCTTTGTCCCCAGCCATGCGGCGAGCCGCCAGGGGACCCCTAACTGCTACTCGTGTGGTGATAGTGTTCAGTGAGAATTTCAACGAGAATAAGTAACTACATGATTCCCACAACTACGCTGGAAGAAATCCACAACAAACAACAACAAAATGTATATAGATATATAAAACCAGCTAAAGCAAGACATGGTTCTTGCCGGCTGTCACAGTGGACTAGGAGCTGTGAAGAAGGCTGAGGAGGGGGCGATCAGGGTCCAGCCACTGTCCAAGTCTGGCTGCCACCTGTACACAAAATGGAGGCCCTCCGGTCTCCCCCCCACAGACACTTGGAACCCAAAGGAGGGCTGGCCGCCAGCTCGCTACGTTTTCTTTGCTTCTCTTTGTTTTGCCTTGCTCCGCTTTGCTTTGCTCTTGCTGGCACAGTTTTGCTTTTCCATACCTCCTTTCCTCTGCTGTTCTTGCCCCGGCTTTGCCTCACGTTGTTTTGCTTTTGCTTTCCTTAAAATTCTTTGCTTTTCCTTGTGCTACGTTCCTTTGCTCTGCGTTGACTTTCTCAGCCTTCCCTTCCCTGGCCATGCTTTCCTTGGTTTAGCTTTGCTTTATAGACCTGGCACTGCTTTGCTTTTCCTATCCGTGCTGTGCTTTGCCTTGCCTCGCCTCAAACTGCCTTGCTTTCCTTTGTTTGCTTTGTCTTCCCTGGTTATGCTTTGCTTTTCCTGGTGCTACTTTCCTTTGTTCAGCTTTGCCTTCCTTGGCCGTGCTTTGTTTTGCTTTACGGGGCCACGCTTGCCTTTTTTTACCTTTGCTTTGCTCTCTTTTGCCTTCACCTGCTCCTGCTCTCACTTCCATTTTCAGGCCATGCTTACCTTTGTTTTGCTTTACTTTGTATTCCTGGCACTGCTTTGCTTTTCCTTTTGCTACTTTCTTTTGTTCTGCTTTGCCTTGCCTGGCCATGCTTTGCTTTGCTTTGCTTTGCCTTGCTTTGTATTCCTGGCATTGCTTTGCTTTTCCTTCTCTGCTCTGCTTAGCTTCTCTTAACCCTGCTCTGATTTGCCTTACCTCGAACTTTTTCGCTTTGTTGTGCTTTTTATTGCTGTTTTTTTGTTTGTTTTATTTATTTATTTATTTATTTATTTATTTATTTATTTATTTTCACTTCTTTCTCTTTCCTGGCACTGCTTTGCTTTTCCTGGCGCTACTTTCCTTTGCTCAGCTTTGCCTTCCCTGGCCGTTCTTTGTTTTGCTTTATAGGGCCGTGCTTGCCTTTGTTTAGCTTCGCTCTGCTCTGCCTCGCCTTGCTATGTTTTGCCTTTTCTGGATATGCTTTGCATCTATTTCTTTTATTATCATTATTATTTATTTATTTATTTATTTTTCTTTAAATGTTCATTACATTCTTTTGTTTTCCTTTTGGACCTATCTGATGTGTTTTTACAGGCCGTGCTTTCCTTTTGCAGGCCCTGGTTGTCACTGCTTTTCCCTATGCCTAGCAGGGCTTTTCCTTAGCAGGGTTTTACTCTGTCTTGCTCAGCTTTTATCCGCATTGCTCTGCTCTCCTGTGCCGTGCTAGGCTTCTTTTGGAGACCGTCTCACTGATTTTGCTGCTGAGTCGGTTGGTAAATTTCTGAACGCATAAACCGTCAGACACAGAACTTGGCCTCCCCGCAGCCCAGCCACTGTCCCCTCGGACCCAGCGCGTGGGGGCACTAGGCCTGGCCGCCCGACATGGTCCATACTTTGTCCCTAGCCATGCGGCGAGCCGCCAGGTGGGCCACACTGCTAGTTGTGTGTGTGAGGTTCTCAGAGACAGTAAGTAACTACATGATTCCCACAACTACGCTGGAAGAAATCCACAACAAACAACAACAACATGTATATAGATATATAAAACCAGCTAAAGCAAGACATGGTTCTTGCCGGCTGTCACAGTGGACTAGGAGCTGTGAAGAAGGCTGAGGAGGGGGCGATCAGGGTACAGCCACTATCCAAGTCTGGCTGCCACCCGTACACAAAATGGAGCCGTCCGGTCTCCCCACAACAGGCCCTTGGAACCCAAAGGAGGGCTGGCCGCCAGCTCGCTACGTTCACTCTGCTTCTCTTTGTTTTGCCTTGGTCTGCTTTGCTTTGCTCTTGCTGGCACAGTTTTGCTTTTCCATACCTCCTTTCCTCTGCTGTTCTTGCCTCAGATTGCTTTGCTTTTTCTCTCCTGGAAATGCTGTGTTGTTCCTTGTGCTACTTTGCTTTGCTTTGCTTTGCTTTGCTTTGCTTTGCTTTGTTTTGCTTTTTCTTTCCTCAGCCTGCTACGTTTTTACTTGTGCGGTCATGCTTTATTTTTTATTTCTTTGCTTCGTATTCCTGTCAGTGCTTTGCTTTCCCTTCTCTGCTCTTCTGGACCTTTCTTAGCCTCGCTGTGCTTTGCTTTGCCTCAAAGTGCTTTCTTTCCTTGGCTTTCCCTTTCGTGGCACCGCTTTGTTTTTCCCTGTGCTCCTTTCCTTAGCTTTGCTGTCTTTATGAATGCATAAAGAAGTTCATGAAACTTGTTTCTGAACACACAGAAAAGTTAGCCGGCCCGCAGCCCGGCAGCTGTCCCCTCGGAGCTGGCGGGCACGGACAGGGATCTGGCTACCGGGCCAGGTCTATTTTGTTGCCCACCGTTGTCCGGAGAGCCAGCAGGTGGGCTCCGTTGCTATTCGTCTGGGGAGGGGTGTGGGTTGAGAACAACAATCAATAACTACTCGATTCCTAAAACGAAAGGGGGAAACAGACGGAGAAGACTATTATTATTCCTACTTCTACTATTTGTATTACGTTTTAATGATATTTATTTCTATTACTATTTAATACTTTTATTTCTAATAACTTTTTCGTAGTATATAATAATAGCATTATTGTTATTGTTGTTGTTATTATTATTATTATTATTATTATTATTATTATTATTATTATTAATTTATATAACGATAAGCAGCTAAAGCAAAGCAGCCAGGCAGCCAGCCAAACTGAGTGGCACAGGTGGGGAGCCGTTCGCGGCCGAGCAGGAGCCTCTGACGTCAGAGCGAGAGCGAGAGGCGGCCCGAGGCAACCGGGGGCCGCTGCCACACCCTGGCCTTCTCAAACGCCCAGCTCCCCGTAAGCCAGCAACGGGCCCCTTTTCCTCTGGGGTGGGTGGGGGGTGCGATTTCGACTGACGCTAAGTTAACTCCGCATTT
The DNA here is from genome assembly GCF_965140915.1 of Aythya marila. NCBI lineage: Eukaryota > Metazoa > Chordata > Aves > Anseriformes > Anatidae > Aythya > Aythya marila. Next base: position 13,181 of record NW_028137371.1, on the reverse strand, counting down.
TGTTTTGGCAGCACCGTTTTGCTTTGCTTTGTGCTTTCCCTGGCCCTGCGTTGCTTCGCTTCGCTTTGTATTCAAGGTACTGCTTCGCTTTTCCTGGCCCTGTTTTACTTTGGATTTTCTCTTGCTGACCGTGCTTTGCTTTTCCTGGCCTCGCTTTGTTGCGTTTTGCTTGACTTTGTATTCGTGACACCGCTTTTCTTTCCCTGGACCTCCTTTGCTTTGGTTTTTCTCGCCCTTCTTTGCTTTGCTTTTGCTGGTCCTGCCTCGCTTTGTTTTGCTTGACGTTGTATTCAAGACACCGCTTTTCTTTTCCTGGACCTCTTTTGCTTTGGTTTTTCTCGCCTTTCTTTGTTTTGCTTTTGCTGGCCCTGCCTTGCTTTGTTTTGCTTGACGTTGTATTCAAGATACCGCTTTTCTTTCCCCCACCCCCCAGGAAATCCTTAGCTTAGTTTTTTTTTTGTTTGTTTGTTTTTCCCCACCCTTCTTTGTTTTGCTTTTGCCGGCCCTGCCTTGCTTTGCTTTTCTTTACTTTGTATTCGTGACACCACTTTTCTTTTCCTGGACCTCTTCTGCTTTGGTTTTTCTTGCCCTGCTTGGCTTTGCTTTTCCTTTTGCCTCTTTCTTTTCCCTAGCAGGGCTTTGCTTTGTCTCGCTCTGCTTTGCGTTGCATTGCTCAGCTCTGCTTTGCCGTGCTAGGTAGGCTTCTTTGGCAGACCGTCGCACCGATTTGGGCAACGAGTCGATCGGTGTATTTATGAACGCATAAAGCCTCAGGCGCACACCGTGGCCTCCCTCCCCGCAGCCCGACGACTGTCCCCCGGGAGCTGGAGGGTGGCGACAGGAAGCCTGGCCACCCAGCCAGCATGGTCTATTCCTCATCCCCCGCTGTCCGGCGAGCCGCCAGGTGGGTCCCGCTGCTGCTGTTCGTCTGGGGACGGGCTTGGGTGAGGTTTTTTAGGACGATAAGCGACATTACATGATTCCCGAAGATTTGGGTTCGTTTTGCTTTGCTTTCCTTTTCCTCGCTTTACTTATCGTCGCTCTTCCCCGCTTTGCTTTTCCCGCACCTGCTTCGACATGCTTTCCTTAGAGCTGCATCTTTCTGGGGGGTTTTGGTTTGTATTCCCGGCACCGATTTCCTTTTCTTTGCTCTGCTTTGCCGTTCCTACTCCGCTTTGTTTTTTGCTCTTTTGATGCGTTTACACACACAGGAACGCTGGGTCACCTACTTCGGCCTCCCCACAGCCCGCCAACCGTCCCTTCGCAGCTGGCAGGTGGGGGTGCGGGGGTCGGCCACCCAGCCAAGTCTATTCCAGGACCCCCGCTGACTGGGGAGCCGCCACCTGAGCTCAACTGCCGTTTGCCTGAGGAGGCTGGGGGGGGGGGGGGGGGGGGGGGGGGTGAGGGGGAGCCGAGGACTAGGGGGGTGGGGGAGGTTTTGAAAGACGGTAAGGAATGACACGATTCCTGAAGCTACAGCGGAAAACAGGCAACAGAACTAACTAATAATAAACGTAAAGATAAGAGTAGTTATTTTGCAAAGCGGCTCAAGCAAAGCGGCCAGGCAGTCAGCCGCACTGAGCGGCACAGGTGGCGAGCCTCTGGCGGCCGAGCAAGAGCCTCTGACGTCAGAGCGAGCTGCGGCCCGAAGCAGCCGGGGTCCGGGGCCGCGCCCTCGCCTTCCCGACCGGCGCCGGCGCCCCGCCCCGCCCCGTCCACTGCAAAGGCTGCAAAGGGCGGAGGAGAGGGAGGGAGGGAGAAGTGGGGAGGGGGCGGAGGCGGCCATTGAAGTGCGTAGACGGCCGCTGTCAGATGCAGGCCGCCACGTCTACCCGTCCCTCCCACCCTCCGGGCCCCGTGGAGCGACCAGGTCTACTTCTCCCTCCTCCCCGCTCTCTCCCCCGCCCCCTCCCGCCTCGTGGAGCCACCAGGTCTACTTCTCCCTCCTCCTCCCCGCTCTGTCCCCCCCGCCCCCTCCCGCCCCGTGGAGCCACCAGGTCTACTTCTCCCTCCTCCTCCCCGCTCTGTCCCCCCGCCCCCTCCCGCCCCGTGGAGCCACCAGGTCTACTTCTCCCTCCTCCTCCCCGCTCTGTCCCCCCGCCCCCTCCCGCCCCGTGGAGCCACCAGGTCTACTTCTCCCTCCTCCTCCCCGCTCTGTCCCCCCGCCCCCTCCCGCCCCGTGGAGCCACCAGGTCTACTTCTCCCTCCTCCCAGCTCTGTCCCCCCGCCCCCTCCCGCCTCGTGGAGCCGTCAGGTCTACCCCGCCGTCACGGCCACTGCTCGAGAGCGGCCCGGCTGCCTCGTCTACACGGCCACGCGCACGCATGCACAGACGGGCGCGTGCCCGCACGCTTCCCTCCGGCGGCCCGCCAGGTCCATCCACACGCCTCTCGCGTGCAGGGGAACGGCTGGGAGGCGCCATTCATTCGAATCGTTCACGCTTTTAAAAAGAAAAAGGGGAAAAAGAAAAACAAACACAAGCAGCAGCAGCAGCAGCAACAAGAAAGCACGGGTCCCGCTTGTCGGCGGGGAGACGAGAGGTCGTACAAAGCGTGCGGAGAAAGCGTTCGCTCAGACTCCGGCCGCCACCAGAGCCACTCGGAGCCCGCGGCAGACCGGCCGCCAGTTCCTCCCCTTTGCTTTGCTTTTGCCGGCCCTGCTTCGCTTTGCTTTTCGTGGAAGCGCTGAGTTTTGTTTGGCGTCGCGTTCGTGGCACTCGTTTGCTTTTCCTTCGTCTGCTCCGCCTCGCTCCGCTTTGCCGTTCCTCCTCCGCTTCGCTTTGCTTTTGCCGGCGCCGCTTGGCCTGGCTTTGGCTGGCGGCGCTCCGCCTTTCCGTTGCGCGCCTTCGCTTCGCCTCGTTTCGCACGGATCGCTGAGTGCAGTGACACACGCCCAGCCACGCAGAGTCGCACGGGTGGCTCGCAGGCGAGCCAGAGCCCCTGACGGCAGAGCGAGCGGCAGCCCGATGCAGCCAGGGGCCGCGCGCGGCCGCGCTCTCGGCTTCTCGAGCGGCGCCGGCTCGTCTCCCCCCCTCTCCCCCGCCCGTCGCGCCGCAGCCCCGCCGAGCCGTCGGGCGGGGGGGCGGCGGGAGGGGCAATCCTCCTAGCTCGTCGCCGGCCGCTCCGCTCCGCTCCGCTCGGCAGGAAGCCGGCGCCACACGTAGGCGAGAGGGGTCCGCATT
>NW_028137371.1:0-2500 GCF_965140915.1 Aythya marila | reverse complement strand
GGCACGAAGGCCCGGCCGGCCCGGACGCCCGGACGCGGCGCGGGCCTGCGAGGCGCCCCAGCCGCGCCGCGCCGCCGCCCCGCGGCGGCGGCGCCGGCGATTGACCGTCAAGCGACGCTCAGGCAGCCGTAGCCCCGGGAGGAACCCGGGGCCGCAAAGTGCGTTCGAAGGGTCGATGATCAATGTGTCCTGCAATTCACATTAATTCTCGCAGCTAGCTGCGTTCTTCATCGACGCACGAGCCGAGTGATCCACCGCTAAGAGTTGTCTGCCTTTTCGGCGCCGCCCCGCGCGCGCGGGGGGGCCGGGGCCGCTCCGCGCGACCCCCTAACGAGGACGCTCCCCGACCCAACGACCGACCGAACGACGGAACGGCGGCCGCGGCCGAGCGAGCGTCGCCTCCGCTGACCGTACGAGCACACGTGAGAAAAAAAAAAAGAAAGCCGAGGGAGACGCCGAGTCTCCCGAGCGACGGGAGCCCGCGCTCCCGACCGCCCCCCCGGGCCCGACGAGACCCGGGCTCGCGCTTCGAGGCCGGCCCAGGCGCCCGGCTCGGCCCGGCCCCGGCGAGACGCGGCGGCGCGACCGCCGCGCCGCCCGCCTCCCTCGCCCGACGCCTCGCCCCGACGCCGGCGTCCTCCGCGGCGCCGCCGCCAACCGGGCCCGACGCGGCCACCCGAGCCCGCGCCGCCAGAGCGACGGCACGGCGGCGGACGAGCGACGGACGGACGCACGCACGCCGCCCGACCGCCCGACGGCCACCCGCGCGCTCTCGCCTCGCCCGCAAGCCGCACGCCACGAACCCCCTTTCGCTCCGGCCACCGGCGCCTTCAGACGCACGCTCCTGCTTTCGCACTCGCCCACGCGGCACCTCGCGCGGACGCGCGGCCGGGCGGCCGACGGGACGGCACCGGAACGAGGAGCGGCGCCCGCTCTCCGCGCCTCCGCGCGGAGACCGGCTGCGGGACGCCCCTACACCGGCCCGCCCGCCTGCTCGCTCGGCGCGGCCGGCGAGGCCGAGGGTCGAGCCGGGCGGGGAGCGCCGACAGAGGTCGCGAGCGGGGAGCGACGGGAGACGCCGCGGCGCTTGGGGGACGGCGAGGCCGCGGGCGCGCGCCGGCACGGAACGAGCGGCGGCGCCGCCGCCGCCGCCACCGCCGCCGCCACCGCCGCTCGCGCGGGGCCCGCTGGCCGCCGCCGGACACGGCGCGGCACGCCACGCCGCCGAGCGCTCGGCGGGGGCGGGGAGCCGAGACGCGCGTCTCGGCCCCTTGCAGGCGCGGGCGAGGTCGACGGCGGCCGACCGCGCGCCCGCGCGCGCGGCGTCTCCGCCGAGACCGGACCGCGGAGAGAGGAGCGGGCTCCGACCCCTCTCCGGCCCCGCCGCCCGCGGGGGGGCGAGCGCGGGGACCGCCGGCGGCGAGCGAGCGCGCGAGCGCGGGGGAGCGGCGCGCCCACGAGCGCCGACCCCCCAACGACGCGCCCCGCCCGCCGCCGACGGCGAGCCCGCCCGCCCTCGCGGGCCGCCGCGGGCCGCACGAGTCTTTAAACCTCCGCCCGGCTCGGCGGCCGACAACCCTGGCGGCCCGGAGCCCGGGGCCCGCGGCCATCCCCTAACCGGGCCGGCGCTAGGCGCCGCAGCCGGCGGGAGCGCGCTGGCACGCGGGACCACACGGGTGGCTCGCCGAGGGGAGGCCGCCGACGCGCGGACGCTAGGTACCTGGCCCTGGGATGAGGGAAACGACCCGAAGGCCCCGCGGGGGTGCCTCCCCCGCCACCGATGCCGCCGCCGGCGGCGGCACACGGAGAGACGGGGCGCCGAGGGGGAACCCGGCACCCGCCAGCCGGCCCCGGCGCCCCTCGGGGGAGCGTCCGCCCGCGGGGGCGCGCCCGCCGTCCGCCGCCACCACCTCGCCCTCCTCCCGGGGCCCGGGGTTTCCCTCAGTAGCCCGGCGCCGGGCGGCAGCTGCGCCCGGGAGGAGACGCGCGGCTCGGGCCGCCCGCGCGGCGCCGACCCCGCCGGCGCCTCGCCGCCGCGCGCCCGGCCGCGACGCCGCGGCGCCGCGCGCCCGACGCGCTCCCGCCGCGCCCGCCGAGCCTCGCCGGCGCCGAGCCCCGCGCCCCGCGCCCGGGACGGGCGGAGGCGCGCAGGGACGGACGACCGAGCGCCCGCGCTCGCCCCTGCCCGCCCGCGCTCGGGCGGACGGCCAGAGAGCGGGCGGCGGGACGACCGATCCCCGCCCTGCCGCCACCCCCCGCCCGGAGGGGGAGCGGGACTCGCGCGCCGCCGCGGACGGCCGCCACGACGAAGGCGAACGAGCGCGGAGGACGCGCCGAGGCGCGCGGCGCCCGCCGCGGCGCGGCCGGCGCCCGGCGGCGGGGCGACGGCCTGGGCCGGCCCCGGGCGGACCGGCGGCGGACCGGCGCCCGGCCGGGGGCGCGCGGCGCGGCGGCCACCGCCGCCCCGCCGGCCACCCCCGGCGGCCGCTCCGCGCCCTCC
>NW_028137372.1:0-21729 GCF_965140915.1 Aythya marila | reverse complement strand
GGGCAGCTTAAAGTGGGGGGGGGGGGCACGCGATAAAATAACGAAGGGGAGGGGAGGTGGGGGGGGGGGGGGGGCGGCTGTTACCTGCGGGGCCCCCCCGGCCCCGGTAGCGGCCCGGTGGCGGTGGCGGCGGCTGTCCCTGTCCCCCCCCCACCCCCCCAACCTCCCCCCCCCCCCCCCCACGGTGTCCCCCCCCCCCCCGCGGCCGCCCAGCCAATGGCGCGGCGCAGAAGTGGGGCAGCCGCGCGGCGGGGGGGGGGCGCCCCCCCCCACCTCCTCCTCCTCCTCCTCTTCCTCTTCTTCCTCCCCCCCCCCCCCCCCCCAAGCTGCTTCTCTTCCTCTCCCCACCGGCACCGGGGACCCCCCCCCCCCAGGAGATGGGGATGTCCCTGATTGGGGGGGGGAGGGTCCCTGGGGGGGGGGGTTGGGGACACCGGGATAGGAGGGGGGGGTCCTGGGGGTCCTGGGGGTAGCGGGGGGGTGGGGGGGACCTCCTGGGGGGGTTGGGGACATGGGGACACTGGGGTCACCTCCTGGGGGGGTTGGGTCCTGTCCTAGGGGGGGGCTTGGGGACATGGGATTCCTCCCCCCCGGGGGGGCTTGGGGACACCTGGGGAACCTCCTGGGGGGGTTGGGGACAGCGGGGGCCTGTCCTGGGGGGGGTTGGGGACACCAGGACATTGGGGTCACCTCCTGGGGGTGCTTGGGGACAGGGGTGTCACCTCCTGGGGGGGCTTGGGGACACTGGGGGTCTCCTCTGGGGGGCTTGGGGACACCAGGGTCCCCTGCGGGGGGGGTTGGGGACACCAGGACACTGGGGTCACCTCCTGGGGGGCTTGGGGACACCGGAGGTCCCCCCAAGGGGGCTTGGGGACACTGGGACACCGGGGTCCTGTCCTGGGGGGGGGGGTTTGGGGACACTGGGATCCCCTCCTGGGGGGATTGGGGACACCAGGACACCGGGGTCCTCCCCTGGGGGGGCTTGGGGACACGGGGGTCACCTCCTGGGGGGCTTGGGGACACCGGGATGGCCAATGGCCCTTCTGATGGCCCTTGGGGACACCAGGGCCTGGTCCCCTCCTTCTGATGGCCCCTGGGGACACCGGGATGGCCTGGGCCCCTTCTGGTGGCCCTTGGGGACACCTGGACTCTGTCCCCTTCTTCTGGTGGCCCTTGGGGACATCAGGACCTGGTCCCCTCCTTCCCAAGGGACTTGGGGACACGGGGACTGGGTCCCCTTCTTCTGACAGGCCTTGGGGACACCAGGGCCTGGTCCCTTCTCACTGGGCCTTGGGGACATCGGGACATGGGGCACTCCTTCTGGTGGCCCTTGGGGACATCGGGACCCGGTCCCCTTGTTTTCGTTAGGCCTTGGGGACATCAGGACCTGGGTCCCCTCTTTCTGTTGGGCCTTGGGGACACCGGGACCCCTCCTCATGGCTCTTGGGGACACCGGGATGGCCGATAGCCCTTCTGGTGGCCCTTGGGGACATCGGGGCCTGGTCCCCTCCTTCTGATGGCCCTTGGGGACACCAGGGCCTGCTCCTCTCCTTCTGGTGGGGCCTTGGGGACACTGGGACCTGGGTCCCTCCTTCCAAGGGACTTGGGGACACTGGGATGGCCTGGTCCCCTTCTGATGTCCCTTGGGGACATGGGGACATGGGTCCCCTCTTTCTGTTGGGCCTTGGGGACACCAGGATGGCCGCTAGCCCTTCTGGTGGCCCTTGGGGACATCGGGGCCTGGTCCCCTTGTTTTTGTTGGGCCTTGGGGACATCGGGACATGGATCCCCCCTTCCCAAAGGACTTGGGGACACCGAGACCTGGGTCCCGTCCTTCTGATGGCCCTTGGGGACACCGGGGCCTGCTCCTCTCCTTCTGGTGGTCCTTGGGGACATCAGGACCTGGTCCCCTTGTTTTTGTTGGGCCTTGGGGACATCAGGACCTGGATCCTTCCTTCCCAAGGGACTTGGGGACATGGGGACATGGGTGCCCTCCTCCTGATGGCCCTTGGGGACACGGGGATGGCCTGGGCCCCTCCTGATGGCCCTTGGGGACACCGGGACCCGGATCCCTCCTTCCCAAGGGATTTGGGGACACGGGGATGGCCGATGGCCCTACTGGTGACCCTTGGGGACACCAAGACCCGGTCCCCTCCCCCTGATACCCCTCAGGGACCCCCTCCCCCAGTCCCCAACCCCACGTGTGTCCCCCCCCCAATGCCACACGCGTGTGCAACCCCCCCCCCAAATAACCCCATAACCCCGTAACCCCCCCCAGGTGCCACTCACGTGTCCTCGTGCGTGTCCCCCCCCCTGGTGCCACACGCGTGCGTGTCCCCCGGCGGCTCCGGCGTCGTGCGTGGCCCCCCCCCGCCCCGGCCCCCCTGCGGACCCCTGCGGCGCACGCGCGTGCGCACGCGCACACGTCAGGGCACACGCGTGCACGCCGCGACACGCGTGTGGGGGCGGGCGGCTGCCATGGCCACGGGGCCCCCACCCCGACACGCCCGCGCCCCACGGCCTCGGGTGGGGCCAGGTTTTGGTGTTTTTTTTTGTGTGTTTTTTGGGTTTTTTGCTTTTTTTTTTTTTTTTTTTGGGGGGGGGGGGGTTTGCACTAACGCACGCCCACGTGCGCCCCTCGCACACCCCGCCTGTAGGCCGGGCACGCGGCCCTGTGGCCCCCTTGGCCCCCCCCCACCTTGCACGCCCCCCCCCCCCCCCGGCCCTTTGCACACCCCCCGACCCCTTTGCACGCCCCCCCACACCCTTTTTGCACACCCCCAGCCCCTTTTGCACACCCCTCGTGCAAGGCCCCAGCCCCCTTGCACGCTCCCAGCCCCCTTGCACGCCCCCAGCCCCTTTTGCAAGCCCCCAGCCCCTTTGCACGCCCCCCCGAGCCCCCTTGCATGCCCCCCAGCCCTTTTTGCACACCCCCAGCCCCTTTTGCACACCCCCAGCCCCTTTTGCACGCCCCTCGTGCAAGGCCCCAGCCCCTTTGCACACCCCCGAACCCTTTGCACGCCCCCCCAAGCCCCTTTTCACACCCCCCAAGCCCCTTTTCACACCCCCCAACCCCTTTGCACACCCCCAGCCCCTTTTGCACGCCCCTCGTGCAAGCCCCCAGCCCATTTGCACGCCCCCAACTCCTTTGCACGCCCCCACAGCCCCTTTTCATGCCCCCCCCAAGCCCCTTTGCACACCCCCAGCCCCTTTTGCACGCCCCGAACCCCTTTGCACATCCCCTAACCCCCTTGCACGCCCCCCCCAACTCCTTTGCACACCCCCAGCCCCTTTTGCACGCCCCTTGTGCAAGCCCCCAGCCCCCTTGCACACCCCCAACCCCTTTGCACACCTCCTGACCCCTTTGCACGCCCCCAACCCCCTTGCACACCCCCATAGACCCTTTCCACGCCCCCCAGCCCTTTGCACGCCCCCCCAGCCCCTTTGCACACCCCCAATCCCTTTTGCACGCCCCCCCCAGCCCCTTTGCACGCCCCCCAAGCCCCTTTTGCACACCCCCCAGCCCTTCGCACGCCCCTCGTGCAATCCCCTTGCACCGACACCTCCCTGCCTTGCACCCCCAGTGCACCCCCCGTCCTTTTGCATGCCCCCCCCTTGCACCCTGCGCACTCTTCCCCCCCCCCAGCTCCTCCTTGCACACCCCTTTGCACACCCAGCCTTGTGCAAAGCCTCCTGGCACCCCCCCCCCGTGCACACCTTGCACGGCTGCTCCCCCCCCCTCGTGTTGCCCCCCCCTTGCACACCCCATTACACCCCCCCCCCAATTTGCACACCCCCCCCCCCAGTTTGCACACCCCTTTGCACGCCCCCCCCGGATTTGCACACCCCATTGCATGCCCCCCCCTTTGCACACTCCATTGCACGCCCCCCCCAATTTGCACCCCCCCCCCCAGTTTGCACACCCCTTTGCACGCCCCCCCCCCCCAATTTGCACACACACTCCTCCGCCTGACCTCAGTCGGGGGAGGCTCGGGGGGGTTGTGTGTGGCGGGGGGGGGTCTCGGGAGCGCGCACGGGGCTGCTGCGGGCACGCGCGCCCCCCCCAGCCCTCCGGCTCCGCGCATGCGCTCTGCGCCCCCCCCGTGCACGCCTGCCAGCTGCTGGGTCACGTGACCCGGGGGGGGGTCAAGGGGGGGTCGTGGGGGGTGTGCGGGGCGGGGGGGTGGGCACGGGGGGTGCAATGCAAGGGATGGGGGGGGCGATGGGGGGGCTTTTGGGTGCCTGGGGGAGGGGTTGGGGGGGCTTTGGGGGACTTTCTGGGGGGCTTTGGGGGCTTTTGGGGGGGGTCTTTTGGAATTGGGGGGGCTTTTTGGGGTTGAAGGGGCTTTGGGGGGGGCTTTTGGGTGTTGGGGGGGCTTTTGGGCTATAGGGGTCTCTGTGGGTGCTGGGGGGGATCTTTTGGGGGGGGCTTTTGGGTACTGGGAGGGCTTTTGGGGGAGCTGGGGGGGTGGTCGGGGGCGCTTTTGGGGGCTGGGGGGGCTTTTAGGGGGGATGGGGGGGTCTTTGGGGGGGTCTTTTGGGTACTGGGGGGGCTTTTGGGGGGGCTGGGGGGGTCTTTCGGGGGGGTTTTTGGGTGCTCGGTGGGGGTGTCTGTGGGTGCTGGGGGGGCTTTTGGGGTGCTGGGGGGGGGGCTGTGCACTGGGGGGGGCAAAGGGGGTGCAGCGCACGGCACCCATGGGTGCCCCCAGCTCCACGTGGGGGCGCTGGGGGCTCCTTTGGAGGGCTGGGGGGGGGGGCAGACGGGTGCTGGAGCCCCCCCCGCGGGACGAGCAGGAGGGAGCCGGGGGCGGGGGGGGGGGGCGGGGGGGGCATGAATAATTGAGAGCCCGGCTGCTAATGGGCACGTAATGGATGTCGCCGAAACCCGAGCTGCTGGCGGCAGCGCCCGGCACATGCGTGTGCACCCAGCCGTGCACAGAGCCTGGCACATGCGTGTGCACCCAGTTGTGCACAGAGCCTTGCACACGCGTGTGCACCCAGCCGTGCACGGAGCCTGGCACATGCATGTGCATCTGACCATGCATGGAGCCCTGCACATGTGTGTGCACCCAGCCATGCACAGAGCCCTGCACATACGTGTGCACCCAGATGTGCACGGAGCTTGGCACATGCATGTGCACCCAGTTGTACATAAAGCCCTGCACACGTGTGTGCACCCCGTTGTGCACAGCACCTGGCACACGTGTGTGCATCTGCCCATGCACGGAGCCTGGCACACGTGTCTGCACCCAGTTGTGCATGGCACCCAGCACACATGTGTGCACCCAGCCGTGCACGAAGCCTGGCACATGCGTGTGCACCTCACCATGCATGGAGCCCTGCACACGTGTGTGCACCCCGTTGTGCACAGAGCTTGGCACACGTGTGTGCACCCAACAGTGCATGGCACTTACCACACGTGTGTGCACCCAGTTGTGCATGGAGCGTGGCACACGCGTGTGCACCTGACTACACATGGAGCCTGGCACACGCGTGTGCACCCAGCTGTGCACAGCACCCAGCACACACGTGTGCACCCAGCCGTGCACGGAGCTTGGCACATGCGTGTGCACCCAGTTGTACACGGAGCCCTGCACACACGTGTGCACCCCCCCCCCCTCAGACACCCCTCGCACCCGCAGCAGTGGGCAGGACACATTTATTGGGGGTGCCCCCCGAGGCCGCCCCCTCCCCAAATTAAATACAAACCGAAGCTGCCCCCCCCGAACCCCCCCTCCCCGCGTCCGCCTGTGCCCCCCGGCCCCCCCCGCTCCCCGCGCTAGTGCAAACGGCCCCTGGGGACGGGGACACCCGGGGGGGGGGGAGGGGGGCGGGTGGTGGTGTGTGTGTGTGTGTGTGTGTGTGTCGTGTGTCCCCCCCCAAAAAAAAAAAACAACAAAAAAACACAAATTTGGGGCGCGGGGTCAGTGCAAAGTGAGGTGCCCGCGGCGGGGGGGCACCGGCAGTGCAGCACACGCCAGCCCCCGGTGGCACGGGGCCACCACGGGGCCACCACGGGGCCACCACGGGGCCACCGCACGTCCCCGGCACGCGCGTGTGTGGCGTGTCCCACGGCACGGGGCTGGCGGCGGGGACCGGCACGGTGACGGTGACGGTGACACAGAGTCCGGCACGGTGACGGTGACGGCACGGCGGTGTCCTCACGGTGACGCCGTCACGGTGACGGTGCGAGCATGGCGGTGTCCCACACGGTGACACTTAAGGCACGGTGGTGTCCTCACGGTGACGGTGTGAGCACGGCGGTGTCCCGGCGCGGTGACAACATAGGCATGGCAGTGCCATCGTGGTGTTGCCGTCACGGTGACGGTGTGAGCACGGGTGGTACCCGGCGCGGTGACACTTAAGGCACGGTGGTGTCCTCGCGGTGACGCCATCACAGTGACGGTGTAAACACGGTGATGCCCGGTGTGGTGACGCTGTAGGCACGGCGGTGCCCTCGTGGTGATGCCATCACAGTGACATTGTAAGCACGGTGGTACCCGGCACGGTGACGGTGATGGCACGGCGGTGTCCTCACGGTGACGCCACCAGCGATGGTTGAACACGGTGACACCCAGCACGGTGCCCTCATGGTGATGCCATCACCGTGACGCTGTGAGCACGGTGGTACCCGGCGCGGTGACCGTGTAGGCACGGCGGTGTCCTCACGGTGACACCCATCACAGTGACAGTGTCCACACGGCGGTGCCCGTCCCACTGCTCTCGTGGCTGTCCCGGCGGTGCCACCACCCAGCATGGGGTTGTTGCTGCCCGGTGCGGTGGTGCCTGTCCCGGTGACGGTGCCTGTCCCGGTGACGGTGCCCGGCCTTGTCACCACCCGTCCCGGTGGTGCCGGTGCCCAACCCCAGCATCACCCCACGGTGGTGCCCAGCCGGTGCCCATCCTGGGCCCGGTGGTACCCGGCCAGGTTGTGACCCGGATCACTGTCACCCGGCACACCGTGGTGGTGGTGACCGGTACAACAGCAGACTGCGGTGCAGTGCCGTCCGGGTGACACCAGCGGTGCCCTACGGGTGACGCCGGCGGTGCGGTGCCGTCCGGGTGATGCCAGTGACACCGGCAGGGTGACACCGTCCGGGTGACACCGACGGTGCCGTCCGGGTGACGCCGGCGGTGCCGTCCGGGTGACACTGGTGGTGCCGTCCGGGTGACGCCGGCGGTGCGGGGGCCCCCTTAGGCCTCCGAGGTCGCCTGGGGCTTGAGCTGCGCCTTCTCCATGGCGGTGCCGTAGGGCATCGAGCGCTTGAAGAAGCCCAGCTGGTGCCGGGGGGGAGGTCAGGGGGCGGCCCCCGTGTCCCCCATGCCCCCCCCGTGTCCCCCGTGCCCCCCCCGTGTCCCCCGTGCCCCCCCATGTCCCCCGTGCCACCCTCGTGCCCCCCTGTGCCCCCACGTCCCCAGTGTCCCCAACGTCCCTTGGTGCCCCCCGTGCTCTTCCACCCCCCCGTGCCCCCCATGTCCCCATTGTCCCCTGTGCCCTTGTGCCCCCCCCCCATGGCCTCTGTGCCCCCCCCACACCCCCTGTGTCCCCCCCCTCCTCCTGTGCCCCCCCATCCCCTGTGCTCTTCCACGTCCCCGGTGCCCCCCCCATGTCCCCAGTGTCCCCTGTGCCCCCCCAAGCCCCCTGTGTCCCCCCCCCACCCCCCTTTGCCCCCCCATGACCCCTGTGCCCCCCCCATAACCCCCCAATATCCCCTATACCACCCCATTCCCACCTGCCCCCCCCTCCATCCCCACTTGTACCCCCTCTCCCACATCCCATTCCCCTCCCCCCACATCCCATACCCCCCCACCCCCCCCCTCCCAAAAAAAAAAAGTGCCCCCCCCCCCCCGGTACCCACCTTGTAGAGGCCGTAGCTGAGCAGGGCGAGCAGCAGCAGCCCCAGCAGCACCGCCAGCACCACCACCCACACCGGCACCCCGGGGCTCCCCTCGGCGCGCGCCCACTGCAGCCCCGTCACCACCTGCGGCCACCGCGGGGTCACCCATGGGGACACCCCACGGGGACCCCCCATGGGGACACCCCGCGGGGTCACCCTGCGCCCTCCATCACCACCTCTAACCCATGGGGGCATCTGTGGGGTCACCCATGGGGACACCCCGTGGGGTCACCCTGCGCCCCGTCACCACCAGTAACCCACGGGGCCACCCCACAGCCACCCACGGGGCCACCCATGAGGTCACCTATGGGGACACCCCACGGGGACACCCCATGGGGACACCCCTTGGTGTCACCCTGCACCCCCATCACCACCTCTAACCCACAGCAGCACCCATGGGGTCACCCATGGGGACACCCCACGGGGACACCCTGCGCCCTGTCACCACCAGTAACCCACGGGGCCACCCCACAGCCACCCACGGGGACACCCATGGGGTCACCTATGGGGTCACCCCACAGGGACACCCCATGGGGACACCCCACGGGGTCACCCTGCGCCCTATCACCACCTCTAACCCATGGGAGCATCTGTGGGGTCACCCATGGGGACACCCCACGGGGACACCCCATAGGGACACCCCACGGGGTCACCCTGCACCCCCATCACCACCAGTAGCCCACAGGGCCACCCACGGGGTCACCCACGGGGTCACCCATGCGGTCACCCCTTGGTGTCACCCCTTGGTGTCACCCACCGGGCCACCCTGCGCCCCCCATCACCACCTCTAACCCATGGGGACACCCGTGGGTGCACGCTGTGGGGTCACCCTGCGCCCCTGTCACCTGCACCCTGGCACAGCAGCACCCATGGGAGCACCCCGTTTGCCACCCCAAAGCCACCCACGGTGTCACCCACAGGGCCACCCTACAGTGTCACCCTGCACCCCCATCACCCCTGAGGCCACCCATGGGGTCACCCTGCGCCCCTGTCACCACCTCTAACCCACAGCAGCACCCATGGGGGCACCCACAGGGCCACCCCTTGGTGTCACCCTGTGCCCCATCACCACCAGTAACCCACGGGGGCACCCATGGGGGGCACCCACGGGCCCACCCCACAGCCACCCACGGTGCCACCCCCAGCAGCACCCATGGGTGCACCCACGGGGTCACCGTGCGCCCCCCCACCGCCACCGGTAACCCACGCTGCCACCCCCAAATTGTCACCCGTGGGGCCACCCGTGGGGTCTCCCACAGCACCCTGCGCCCCCCCCCCTCCCCGGTGGCCACGTCCCACCCTTGGGTGCCCCCTCCTCACCTGGAGGCGCTGGGTGGGCAGGTGGGGGGGCCGCACGCGGTAGGGCAGCCGCAGCACCCGGTACTCGGCCTCGCAGCGCAGCGCCTGCGCCCGCACCTCCCGCTGCGGCACGGCACGTCAGCACCCAAGGGTGCCCCCCCACCAGCACCCAAGGGTGCTCAGCAGCACCCAGGGGTGCCCGTGGGGACCTGAGGGTGTGCGCCAGCGCCTGCTGGCACCCCTGGGCACCCCAGGGGGATTGGGGGGGACGGGGGGACAGGGGGTACCCCCGCACCCATGGGGGACTGGGGCACCCACAAGGGACCTGGTCCTGGAGAGGTTCTGGGGGGGGTCCCAGGGGGATCTGGGGGGTCCTGGGGGGGTCTGGAGGGTCCCAGGGGTGGGTCTGGAGGGTCCCGGGGGGATATGGGGGGTTCTGGGGGGGGTCTGGGGCATCCCAGAGGGGTCTGGGGGGGTTCCGGGGTGATGTGGGGGGGGTCCCAGGGGGTCCTGGGGGGAGTCTCAGGGGGGTCCCAGGGGGTCCTGGAGGAGTCTGGAGGGGTCCTGGGGGGTCCCAGGGGGATATGGGGGGTCCTGGGGGGGTCTGGGGCATCCAGAAGGGTCTGGGGGGTTCTGGGGTGATATGGGGGGGGTCCCAGGGGGGTCCCAGAAGGGTCCCAGGGGGATCTGGAGGGGGTCCTGGAGGGTTCTTGGGGGGGTCCTGGAGGGATCTCGGGGGTCCCAGAAGGGTCTGGGGGGTTCCGGGGGATTCTGAGGGGTCTGGGGGGGTCCCGGAGGGGTCTGGGGGGGTCCCAGAGGGTCGTGGGGGGGGGTCGCGGGGGGGTCCCAAAGGGGTCCCAGGGAGATCTGGGAGGTCCTGGGTGGATGTTGGGGGTCCTAGAAGGGTCTGGGGGGTTCCGGGGCGTTCTGGGGGGTCCCGGAGGGGTCTGGGGGGGGGTCCCAGGGTGTTGGGGGGGGGGGCCGTGGGGGGGGTCCCGTTGTCACCTGCAGGAAGGAGGGGGCCCAGATGCGGAAGGTGAGGCGCAGGCTGGCTCGCTGCTGCTTCTCCAGCCCCCCAGGGGGCAGCTGAGCCGGAAGCACTCGGCCTCGGGGCACCCCTGCGGCACCCATGGGTGTCACGGGGGGGGGGGGGGGGGGCGGCACCCATGGGTGGCACCCGGCAAAGGGTGGGGGCGCAGGGAAATGGGGCCGGGGGATGTGGGGGGACACGGCACTGACCAGGGTGTTGGGGGGCGCGGGGGGGCCGCTGCCCCGTGTCCCCGTGTCCCTGGTGTCACGGCGGGGGGGGGGGGGCCGGGCCTGGCCCTGCTGCTCCTGCTCCTGGGGGATGGGGAGGGGACAGGGTGGGGGGGCAGCCCCCGGCACCACCCCCCTGCTGCACCCTCCCAGTGTTCCCAGTACCCCCCCAATGCCACCCAGTGTCCCCCAGTGTTCCCAGCATCCATCCTTTGTTGCTCCCCAGTGCCACCCAGTGACCCCCAGTGCCTCCCAGTGCCACCAAGTGCCACCCAGTGTCCCCAGCACCCATCCTTTGTTGCTCCCCAGTGCCTCCCAGTTCCTCCCAGTGCCTCCCAGTGCTCCCCAGTGCCACCCTAGTGCCCCCCAGTACCATCCAGTGCCCCCCAGTGCCACCTTAGTGTTCCCCCAGTGCCCCCAGTTCCCCCCAGTGCCTCCCAGTGCCCCCCAGTGCCCCCAGTACCCATCCCTCTCTGCCCCCCAGTGCCTCCCAGTGCCTCCCAGTGCCCCCCAGTGCCACCTTAGTGTCCCCCCAGTGCCCCCCAGTGCCCCCCAGTGCCTCCCAGTGCCTCCCAGTGCCACCTTAGTATCCCCCCAGTGCCCCCCAGTGCCTCCCAGTGCCTCCCAGTGCCTCCCAGTGCCCTCCCCAGTGCCTCCCAGTTCCCCCAGTGCCCCCACCGCCAGGCGCAGGCTGTCCAGGGGGTGGCTGGCGGTGCAGTTGCGTGGCCCCGAGTGTGCGGTGACATAGAGGACGCGGTGGCCACGGTGGCTCAGGGGACAGCTGAGCTCCAGGGTGCCGTGGCTGATGGCGCTGGGACCCTCGTTCACCACCTGGTGGCACCGGGGGGGGGGGGGACAGGGACATGTGGCATTTGGGGGGGGGACGGGACACGGACACGGCCCCCGCGGGGACATCGCTGGGGACAGGGACGTGGGGAGCCAAAGGGATGGGGACGTGGGGACCCGAGGGGTTGGGGGTGTGGGGCTGGGGACTTGGGGACACGCGGGTGGTATGGGGACAGCTGTGGGGACAGGGGGATGTGTGGGGTCAGGGTCAAGGGGACATGGGTTGGGGACATAGGGAACACTTGGGATTGGGGACATGGGGACACAGATTTGGGGACATTGGGACCCATGGGGTTGGGGACACGGGTACCTGTGAGTTTGGGGACATGGGGACCTGTGGGGCTGGGGACAGGAGATCCACTTGGGATTGGGGACATTGGGAGGCGTAGGTTTGGGGACATGGGGACACAGGTTTGGGGACACAGGGAGCCAGGGGTTTGGGGACACAGGGACCTGCAGGGCTGGGGACATGGGGACCTGTAGGTTTGGGGACATGGGGACGCACAGGACTGGGGACATTGGGACCACTTGGAATTGGGGACATGGGGACACAGGTTTGGGGACAGGGGTACCTGGGGGTTTGGGGACATGGGGATGCCCAGATTTGGGGACATTGGAACCCAAGGGTTTGGGACAGTGGGACCTGTAGGTTTGGGGACATTGGGACCACCTGGGATCGGGAACATGGGGACACAGGTTTGGGGACACGGGTACCTGGGGGTTCGGGGACATGGGGACGCAGACGCAAAGATTTGGGGACATTGGGGCCCAAGGGTTTGGGGACATTGGGACACGCAGGTTTGGGGACATTGGAACCCAAGGGTTTGGGGACAGGGGGACCCATGACTTTGGGGACATGGGGACGCCCAGCTTTGGGGACAGCGCCCACCTCGTAGACGTGCTCCACCTGCGGCCCCACGTCCTGCAGCCGCCGGGGGGGCTGCGCCGCCACCCAGCCGGGCTCGGGGACGGTGACAACCTCGGGCCGGGACACCCTGGGGGTGGGATCAGAGGGGTGGGGGGCTCAGCCCCGGTGTCCCCCCCCCACAATGTCCCCGGTGTCCCCCCCCCCTCGGTGGCACTCACCCGAAGGCGGAGAGGCGCGTGGCCGCGCGCACCTCCAGCGGCACCGGCACCACCTCGCTCTGGGAGTTGTTGGCGTTCTTGCTGCCGGGACACGGGGGGGGGGGGGGGGGTCACGGCATCGACCCCCCCCCCCATAATATGTGTGTGTCCCCCCCCCACCCCAACACTCAATGTCCCACCCCCCCAGCCCGTCACCCAGCTCATGGGGGGGTGGGACACCCCCCGCGCACTGACTATGGGGCACCTGGGGATCCCCCCAGGGATCTCCAAGGATCCCACCCTTGGGTGCTGCCCCCCCCCAAATCGAACCCCCCCATTTCACCTTCCCCCCCCACCCCAAAAAAAAAAAAAAGGGACGGAACAGGCTGCCCCCCCTGCAGCACCACCAGGTGGGACCCCCCCCATCACCCCACCCTTGGGTGCCCCCCCCACCCTTGGGTGCCCCCCCCACCACTGGGTGCTCCCCCACCCTTGGGTGCCCCCCCCCACTTGGGTGCCCCCCCACCCCTGGGTGCCCCCCCCCCGGGTGCCCCCCCACCCTTGGGTGCCCCCCTCACCCCTGGGTGCCCCCCCCTCTTTGGGTCCCCCCCAAACCCCTGGGTGCCCCCCTCACCCCTGGGTGCCCCCCCTTGGTTCCCCGCCACCCTTGGGTGCCCCCCCCACCCCTAGGTGCCCCCCCCCCCCCCCCAGGTGCCCCCCCACCCATGGGTGTCCCCCCCCCCTTGGTTCCCCCCCACCCTTGGGTGCCCCCCCCACCCCTGGGTGCCCCCCCACCCATGGGTGACCCCCCCCCACCCCTGGGTGCCCCCCCACCCCTTGGGTGCCCCCCCACCTGCGGATCTGCAGCTCGAAGCGGATGCTCTTGCTGCTGTCGCTGAGGTGGGGGACGGTGAAGCGCAGCCCCCCCCAGATCTGCGGGAACAAATTTTGGGGTTGTGGGGGGGGGGGGTCACACCGAGCCCCCCCTCCCCCCCCCTCATCGCCCCCCCTCCTCCCCCAAGCCCCCCCCCAACTCACGCTGGCCCCGCCTTCATGGGGTTGCCCAGGTCGCAGACAAGGGGGCTGGAGCCGTTGCCCCCCCCCAGCTCACAGCTCTGAGAGTGGGGGGGGGGGGAGAAATATGGGGGGGGGGTGTCAGGGTGCTGGCACCTTGGGGTGCCGCAGGAACCCCCCCCCCGGCACGCCTGGGGGCACCCCCACGCACCCACCCTATAGCTGGGGGGGTCCCTTGTGCACCCCCCCCCCCTTAGCCAGGGACCCCCACCCCATAACTGGGGACCCCCCCAGGACCCCCCCCTTATTTCCAAAGGCCCCCACTACAACCTGGGGACCCCCCCTTTTATCCAGGGCCCCCCAACCCCCAACTGGTGCCCCCTGCAGTGCCCCCTCCCATACCCAGAGCCCCCCCACCCAACTGGAGACCCTCCAAGTGACCCCCCCTTATACCAAGGACCCCCATGACAACCTGGGGACCCCCCCCCATGCCCAGATCCCCCCCACCCCCCAACTGGGACCCGCCCAGTGCCCCCCCCATCCCCCAGTGCCCACCCCCCCATAACCTGGGAGCCCCCCAACGCCCCCCCCATCCCCAGTGCCCCCCACCCCCCCAACTGGAGCCCCCCAAGTGACCCCCCCTTATCCCCACCACCCCCCACCCCATAACTGGAGCCCCCCCAGCGCCCCCCCCTCCATATAACCAGACCCCCCCCATCCCCAGATCCCACCCCCCCACAACTAGAGCCCCCCCCAGCGACCCCCCCCCTTTACCCCCACCACCCCCCAACCCCACAACCGCAGCCCCTCATCCCCCCCCCCACCCCATAACCGCCCCCCCACCCCCCCCCCATAGCACCCACCCCGTGGGGGTGCAGCACCCCGGTGTACTGGGCGTGGGGGGGGGGCCGCACGTGCAGCTCGGCCTCGTAAGCCCCCCCCTCGCCCTGGTTGCGGGCGTTGAAGGTCAGGTTCAGGCTGTTGCGGTCCCCCAGGTAGACGGCGCGGCGGTCCCTGGGGGGGGGGCACAGCCACGTCAGGACCCACCCCCCCAAAAAAAAAAATTAATAAAAATCCCTGAATCTGCACCCAAAAAAATATTGGGGTGGGGGGTGTCCCCCCCCCTCCTTACGCGAAGGCTTCCAGCTGCAGGTCGGGGACGCAGACGTTGTCCTCGCCGCAGTCCAGCTGGATGTGAGCCTGGGGGGCGCACGGGGGGGGGCACGGGGATATGGGGGCGTTATGGGGACGTTATGGGGACATGGGGGCTGTGGGGGGGGCGGGGGGACATGGGGGCTATGGGGGGGTGGGGGGTGGTGGGGGGCATGGGGGTGATGGGGACATGGGGACATGGGGGGTGGGGGGGGGAATGGGGTGATGGGGGACTGGGGGCTATGGGGACAGTGGGGACATGGGGGACATGGGGACATGAGTACCATGGGGACAATGGGGACATGGGGGGACACGGGGGACATTGGGGGACATGGGGGCAATGGGGATATGGGGACAGTGGGGACATTGGGGTGATGGGGACATAGGGGGCTATGGGGACAATGGGGACATGGGGGGGCATGGGGGCATTGGGGACGTTGGGGTCATAGGGGACATGGGGTCTATGGGGGCAATGGGGACATTGGGGTGGTGGAGGACATGGGGACATCAGGGCTATGGGGACAATGGGGACATGGGGGGCATTGGGGTCATAGGGGACATTGGGACGATGGGGTGATAAGGGACTGGGTGCCATGGGGTGCCATGGGGTGTCACAGGATGGAACTGGGGGCTATGGGGTGGCACTAGGTGCCACTGGGTGCCACTGGGTGCCATAGGGTGCCATGGGGTGGCACTGGGTGCTATAGGGTGGCACAGGGTGCCATGGGGTGACACGGGGTGACACGGGGTGGCACTGGGTGCCATAGGGCACCATGGGGTGCTATAGGGTGCCACTGGGTGTTATGGGGTGCCATGGGGTACCATAGGGTGGCACTGGGTGCCATGGGGTGCTATAGGGTGCCACTGGGTGGCACAGGATAGAACTGGGGGCTATAGGGTGGTGCTGGGTGCTATGGGGTGCCATAGGGTGCCATAGGGTGCCATGGGGTGCCATGGGGTGCTATAGGGTGCCACTGGGTGCTATGGGGTGCCATAGGGTGCCATGGGGTGCTATAGGGGGCCATGGGGTGCTATAGGGTGGCACTGGGTGCTATGGGGTACCATAGGGTGCCACAGGGTGCCATGGGGTGCCATAGGGTGCCATAGGGTGCCACTGGGTGCTATGGGGTGCTATGGGGTGCCACTGGGTGCTATGGGGTGCTATAGGGTACCACTGGGTGCTATGGGGTGCTATGGGGTGCTATAGGGTGCCACGGGGGGTACCTTGGCCTCGAGGCGGGTGCGGGTGCTGGCGGCCAGCACCGGGTGCAGCCCGTGGGCGTCGGGGGGGGCGCGGGGGTCCAGGGCGAAGCTGAGCCCCACGGCGATGGGCGACAGCTTGTCCCGGAACTCCGACTCGTTCTGGGGGGGGGCACCCAAAAAAAAAAAAAAAAAAAAAAAAAAAAAAAAAGGCGTTGAGGGGGTGCGGGGGGGGGTCGGAGGTGGGTTTAGGGTGGCCCCCCCCACCCCTGGGACCTACCCGCAGGAACACGGCCATGGTGCGGCACCGCGCGCCCCCCCCGTTGGGGACGGGCAGGGCCAGGCTGCGGGTGGGCTCGCGCCCCCCCACGAAAAGGGCTCGGCGCCCCCCCGGAGCCTTCAGGGCATCCAGGCTCAGCTCCACCGCGAAGCCTTTTAGGGTTTTTTTGTTTTTTTTTTTAAGGGGGGGGGGACACAGAGACAGGCGTCAGGGTGCCGTGTGTCTGTGTGTCCCCCCCCCCCCAAAGGTGTCCCCGTGTGTCCCCCCCCCCACTCACCGATGGGGCCGGGGAGGTGGCGCCCCGAGGCGTTGAGGCAGAAGCTGACGTTGATGCTGGGGAGGGGCAGGGGGGGCACCCATGGGACCCCCCCATCCCGGCCAGGTCCTTCCCTGGCCTTTGGTGGCCCCAAAAAACCCCATGCGCCCCCCCCAAACCCCATGCACCCCCCCCCCAAAATCCCCTGCACCCCCCCCGTTGCCACCTGACCCCCCCCATGCCACCTGAGCCCCCCCCCCCAGTGTCCCCTAAATGTCCCCAGCACCCCCCTGCCCCCCCCAGCACCTCAGGGCCCCCCCCATGCACCCCCCCAGGGTGACCCCATACAACCGGGTGCCCCCCCCGCCCCATCGGGTCCCCCGATGTCCCCTGGGGCCAGCCCCCCACCCTGACACCTCGGCGCCCCCCCCCCGTGTCCCCTGGGTGTCCCCAACCCCCCCGTGGCCCCCACTGTGTCCCCAATGTCCCCAAGGCCCCCCCCCACCTCCCTGGTGCCCCCCCCACATCAATCCGGGACCCCCAGATGTCCCCCAAACCGCTGCGCATCCCCCCCCCCAAATTGTCCCCAACCCCCAAAGCGACCCCCTCAGCGTCCCCAACCCCCCCCCGGGGACCCCCCCTCACCCCCCCACGTCCCCAAAGTGTCCCCAACCCCCCCCCCCCCCACGACCCCCTCCCCAAATTTCTCCCCCCCGTGTCCAAGGGCGCACGGGCACCGCGCTCAACGGGGACACCCCCGTTAACGGGGACACCCCCACCCTAGGGTGTCACCCACCCCCCACAAACACCCCGGGGGGGGGGTTGGTGGATGGGTGGGTGGGTGGGGGGGTGGGTGGGGGATGGGGGGAGCACCCAAGGGTGCCACCCACCAGGGGACGTGGAGCTCGGTGCCCTCCAGGACGCAGCCGCGCTCCTCGGGGTTGAACATTGTGGGGACGACGCTGAGCGAGGCGCTGGCGTGGACAATGGGGCGGCCCCTGGGGACAAGGGGGGGGGTCAGGGGGGGGGACACCCCCTTGGGGACCCCCCCCCGTCCTCGGGACCCCCCCCCATAATGTGGTGGCACCCACCTGTACACCACGGCCGTGTCCGCCCCGAATGCGCCCACCAGGAGGTCTGTGGGGAGACGGGGGGGCAGTGGGGTCACCGGGGGTCCCTAAAAGGGTGGCCCCCCCCGTTTTGGGGTGCCCCTAGGGTGGGGTTGGGTGCCCCCCGGTATGTGTGGGATGGGTTGGGGTGGGGTGAGCCCGGCTATGGGGTGGTGTGGATGGTTTGGGGTTGGGGACCCGCATATATGGGGTGGGGTGGCCCCATGGGGTGGCACATTTGGGGTGGGGGTCCCCCACTTTGGGGCACCCCTGGGTGAGCACACGTGGGGTCGCGTGTCCCTATTAGCCACAGGACACCTGTGATGCGTGTCCCAAACTAGGGGGGGGTATCGGGATGGGGCCACATGTCCCCAAATTTAGGGTATTGGGATGGGGCCATGGGTCCCCAATGGGGGAATATGGGAATAGGGCCACGGGTCCCAAAGGTATTGGGACGGGGCCACAGGACCCCAATGGGGAAATATGGGGCTGGGGTCGCATGTCCCAAACTGGGGGGGGTATCGGGACGGGGCCATGTCCCCAAATTTAGGGTTGGGATGGGGCCGCGCGTCCCCAATGGGGGAATATGGGAATAGGGCCACGGGTCCCCAGGGTATCGGGACGGGGCTATGGGACCCCAATGGGGGCAATATGGGGCCGCGTGTCCCCCCCCCCCAAAACCCCCCCCCCCCCGGGATCCTCACCGGGGTAGCCGTTGCCGTCGAGGTCGGTGGCCCCTCGCAGGGCGGCCCCGAAGAAATCGGGGTGGGGGCCGTGCCCCCAGTGCCCCCGCAGCACCTGTGTGGGGTGGGGGCGCAGCCCGGCCCCGCTGCCCCCATAGATGTACACCAGCCCCTGCCGGCCGTCCGCCCCCAGCGGCGCCCCCACCGCCACGTCTGCGCCCCCCCCCCAAATATTAGAAGGGGTTGCGGGGTATGGGGGGGGTGGGGGGGGGTCTTGCTGCCCCCCCCTCGGCACCCTCCCCATAACCTGGGTCCCCAAGCCCCCCTTTGACCCCCAATTTCCCCCCCCCATGCCCCAAAACCCCTGGTCACCCCATAACTTGCCCCCCCCATAGGATTCCTGCCCCCCCATAACCTGTACCCCCATGCCCCCCAATTGCCCCCCAAGCCCCCCCTTTGCCCCTCAAGCCCCCTAATGCCCCCCCCACGCCCCCCCCTTGCTCCCCAACCCCCCCCATCCCCTGGTCACCCCATAACTTGCCCCCCCATAGGGCTTCTGCCCCCCCATAGCATGGGGGCCCCTCAAGCCCCCCCACCCTCCAATTGTCCCCCAAGCCCCCCCAAGTCCCCCTTTGCCCCCCATGCCCCCCCCATACCCCCCCCATGCCCCCAAACCCCAGGTCACCCCATAACTCCCCCCCCATAGAATTTCTCCCCCCTCCCCCAACCTGTACCCCCATGCCCCCCCCTTACCCCCCCACACCCCCCAACAACCCCCCCACCCCCCATGACCCCCCCACACCCCCCCACACCCCCCCCACGCCCCCCCCCTTGCTCCCCACCCCCCCCATCCCCACATCACCCCATAACTCCCCCCCCCATAGGATTCCTGCCCCCCCATCACCTGTTTTCTCGAACCCCCCCCACACCCCCCAACACCCCCTTTGCCCCCCCCCACGCCCCCCTTTGCCCCCCCCCACGCCCCCCACCCACCGTTGAAGCCGTCCAGGTCGAGGTCCCCCAGGGGGCGATGGCGCTGCCGAAACGCCCAAATTCCTGGGGGCCGCTGAGGGTGGCGGCGGGGGTGGGGGCCATGGTGGTGGGGGTGGGGGTGCCGGGGGGGGGTCCAGGGGGCAGGGGGCCCCCCCCGGGGCGCTGCAGGTACAGGTACACCCGGCCCACCTCCTGCACCCGCCCGTCCCCCGTGCGCTCCATGAAGAGGGGGGCCCCCACCAGCAGGTCAGTCAGCCTGGGGGGGGGGGGGGGCAAAGGGGGGGTCAAATGGCACCCCAGGGTGCTGGGGGGGGTCTTTGGGGGGGTTAAATTGGTTGGGGGGGGTCCTCACCCGTCGTTGTTCACGTCCGTGGCTGCCACCGCGTAGCCGAAGTAGGCGGCCATCTGATGGGGGGGGGGCATGGGGGGGGGTATGGGGGGGTATGGGGGGGGTATGGGGGGACCCTAATTGTACCCGTGGTCCCAGGGGGGGTGGGTGGACCCCAACTAGCATGGGTGTCCCCCAAAAGCGTATGGGTGACCCCCAAACCTTATGGGTGCCCCCCACATGCATATGGGTGACCCCGACCCCTATGGGTGCCCCCCAACCCCATGGGTGCCCCCAGCCCATATGGGTGCCCCCCAACCTGTATGGGGGCTCCCCAAACCATACTGGGGTCCCCAACCCCTATGGGTGCCCCCAACCCCTATGGGTGCCCCCCAAACCTTATGGGTGCCCCCCAGCCTTTATGGGTGACCCCAGCCCCTATGGGTGCCCCCCAAACCTTATGGGTGCCCCCAGCCTTTATGGGTGCCCCCCAAACTGTGTAAGTGCCCCCCAACCTGTATAGGGTCCCCCAAACCCCATGGTTGCCCCCCAAAACCATACGGGGACCCTCAACTCCTATGGGTGCCCCCCAACCCCTATGGGTGCCCCCCAAACCCTATGGGTGCCCCCAAAACTCCCATGGGTGCCCCACCTGTGCGTGGGAGCCCCCCCAACCTAACCTGGGTCCCCTCCCCTCCCCCACAGGGAGCACCCAGCCCCCCCACCCCACCCCATCGCCCCCCACAGGCACCCTGACGCCCCCCCACCCATGGGTGACCCCCACCCATGGGTGACCCCCCCCAGCCCCCACCTGCTCCCCGGAGAAGTTGTAGAGGGACTTCATGTTGGTGCCATTGAGGATGGTGACCTGGGGGGGGAGGACATGGGGACAACGGGGTTGGGGACAGGGGCACCCAGGGTGCCCCCCCCCACCCTAGGGTGCCCCCCCCCACCCCAGGGTGCCCCCCCCCCCCCACGCAGCCTTACGTAGCCGTAGGTGAGGTTGCCCTTGGGGACGCCGGCCACGAAGTCTGCGGGGGACAAAGTGGCACCGTCACACGTGTGTCACCCCCCCTGGCCCCGTGTCACCCCCCCCAGCCCCGTGTCACCCCCTCCAGCCCCGTGTCCCCCCTCCCATGGCACCCACCTTGTGTCGTGTCCCCGCTGAACTCGCCGACTGCCACCGAGTAGCCTGGGGGGGCGAGAGGTGTCACCCGTGCCACCCATGTCACCGTGCTGTGTCCCCTGTCCCCCACGTCCCCCCTCCGTGTCCCCACGTCCCCATGCCCACCCCAATCCACGTGTCCCCACGTCTCCGTGTCCCCAGGCACATCCCAGTTCTGATGTCCCCATGCCCCAATGTCCCCATGGCCCCGTACGCCTCCATGTCCCCAAATCCCCACATCCCCATGCCCCCACACCATGTCCCCATGTCCCCATACACCTCCGTGTCCCCAAATCCTCACATCCCCATGTCCCCATATACCTCTGATGTCCCCATACATACCCATGTCCCCAAATCCTCACGTCCTCATGTCCCCATGCCCCCCTGTCCCCATGTCCCCCTGTCCCCATATCCCCCCATGTCCCCATGTCCCCATATCCCCCCATATCCCCCCCATGTCCCCCCATATCCCCCCATGTCCCCCTGTGTCCCCCATGTCCCCATGTCCCCCCATGTCCCCCCATGTCCCCATGCCCCCCCATCCCCATGCCCCCACCCATCCCCATGTCCCCATGTCCCCCTGTGTCCCCCCAACCCCATATCCCAACCCATCCCCATGTTCCCATATGTCCCCATGTCCCCCCATGTCCCCCATGTCCCCATATCCCCCCATATCCCCCCATATCCCCCCATGTCCCCCCATATCCCCCCATATCCCCATATCCCCCCCTGTCCCCATATCCCCCCATGTCCCCCCCTGTCCCCATATCCCCCCATATCCCCCCATGTCCCCATATCCCCCCCATATCCCCCCATGTCCCCCCCTGTCCCCCCATGTCCCCTGGTGTCCCCGTGCCCCCCCCGTGCCCCCACCCATGTAGCTGTCGTCGTAGGTGGGGGCCGCCTGGCGCGTCTGCAGCTGCCCGGCCACGTCCTGGATGAAATACTCGGGGTAGCTCGAGGCCGCGATCTGCTCCTGCGTCGCCGACATCACCTGGCCTGGGGGGGCACGGGGGGGGGGGGACAGGTGGGGGGGGTAAAGGGGGGGGATAGGGGGGGAGGTTTGGGGGAGGTTTGGGGGAGGTTTGGGGAGGTTTGGGGGAGGTTTGGGGGAGGTTTCTGGGCATTTTGGGGGCGTTTGGGGTGCGTGGGGCGTTTGGGGGTATTTGGGGACAGGTGGGGGG
>NW_028137373.1:0-2000 GCF_965140915.1 Aythya marila | reverse complement strand
GGTGGGGGGGTGGGGGGTCATGGTTGGGGGGGCTTGAGAGGGGGCTGGGGGGGTCGTGGGGGGGCTATGGGGGGTCGGGGAGGTCGTGGGGGGGTTATGGGAGGGGGGTGGGGGCTGGGGGTGCTGGGGGGGGCATGGTTTGGGGGGGTGGGGGGGGCGTGGGGGGGTTACGGGGGGCATGGTTTCGGGGGGCTCGGTGGGTTTGGGGGGGCCATGGGGGGGTTATGGGGAGCGGGGGGGTCGAGGGGGGGCTACGGGGGGGCTGGGGGGGGTGTTGGGGGGCACGGTTTGGGGGTGTCAGGGCGCTGGGGGAGGTCGGGGTGTTGTGGGGGGGGTCAGGGTGCCCCCCCCTCAGCCCTGTGCCCCCCCCCCCCAGTTCTGCCAGCTGGGGAACTTCTCCATCCACGTGGCGCTGCGCAACCTGCGGCCGGCGGGTGAGGGGGGGGCACAAACACACGGGGGGGGGGCACAAACACACGGGGGGGGGGCACAAACACACGGGGGGGCACAAACACACGGGGGGGGGGCCGTGCACACACGTGGGGGGCACACACGGGGCACAAACGGGGGCTGGGGGCTCCCAGAGGGGCACCTGCGGGGTTGGGGGGGGGGGGCACCTGGGGCGTGCGCACCCCCACGTGCACGCGCACGGCCGTGCACCCCTTGCACGAGCGTGCACGGCCCTGGGCACGCAGCCTCCTGCTCACAGCCGCTGCGTGTGCACGCGCCTGCTGCTGCTCACACGCGTGTGCACGCTCACACGCTCACCTGCTCACACTCACCGTGGCGCTCACACGCGTGTGCACACTGACACGTGCTGCTGCTCACACGTGTGCACACTCACGTTTGTACTCACACACCCTCCCCCTCACACGTCTGCACACTCGTGTTTGCAGTCGCACACCGCACACGCGTGTACTCACACGTGTGTGCACTCACGCACGTGCACATCCTCCCCCCACGTGTGCACGCTCAGGTGCACGTGCACACTCACACGTTTGCACTTGCACGTCTCCCCCTCACGTGTGCACACGTTTGCACTCACACATCCCTCTCACACCCGTGCACACGCTCACACGTGTGCACACTCCTGTTTGTGCTCACATCCTCCCCCTCACACACGTGCACACTCAGATGCATGTGCACACTCACACGTTTGCACTCACACATCCTCCCCCTCACACACGTGTACATTCACGTTTGCACTCGCACACCCCCCCCAAGTGGACTCACACACGTGTGTGCACTCACACACCTGCACATCCTCCCCCCACGTGTGCACACTCACACTCATTTGCACACTCACATTTGCACTCACACGTCCTCCCCCCACACACGTGCACACTCTCATGCACGTGCACACTCGTGCACTTGCACATCCCCCTCACACACGCACACACACACGTGCACACTCACGTTTGCACTCACACATCCTCCCCCTCACATGTGCACACTCACTCCTTTGCACACTCACATTTGCATTCACGTCCTCCCTCACATGTGCACACACGTGTGCACACGTTTGCACTCACACATCTTCCCCTCACACACGTGCACACTCATGCGTGTGCACACTCACGTGTGCACTCGCACATCCCCCTCACACTCGTGCACACACTCCCACGTGTGCACACGTGTGCACTCACACATCCTCCCCCGTGTCCACACTCACACTCGTTTGCACACTCACATTTGCACTTTCACATCCTCCCTCACACGTGCCCGCTCACACGCGTGTGCACACTCACATTTGCACTCGCACATCCCCCTCACACACGCACACACTCACACGTGTGCACACGTTTGTGCTCACACCCTCTTCCTCACACACATGCACTCCCATGTGTGCACACTCACATTTGCACTCACACATCCTCCCCCTCACATGTGCACACTCACACTCGTTTGCACACTCACATTTGCACTTTCACATCCTCCCTCACACGTGCCCACTCACACGCGTGTGCACACTCACACTTGCACTCACACATCCCCCTCAC
>NW_028137374.1:12500-20000 GCF_965140915.1 Aythya marila | reverse complement strand
AGGGTTAGGGTTAGAGTTAGGGTTCTCTTAGGGTTAGGGTTAGGGTTAGGTTTAGGGTTAGGGTTAGAGTTAGGGTTAGGGTTAGGGTTAGGGTTAGGGTTAGGGTTAGGGTTAGGGTTACGGTTAGGGTTAGGGTTAGGGTTACGGTTAGGGTTAGGGATAGGGTTAGGGTAATGGATAGTGTTCTCTTAGGGTTAGGATTAGGTTTAGGGTAAGGGTTAGGTTTAGGGTTAGGGTTATGGTTAGGGTTAGGGTTAGGGTTAGGGTTAGGGTTAGGGTTAGGGTTCTCTTAGGGTTAGGGTTAGGGTTAGGGTTAGGTTTAGGGTTAGGTTTAGGGTTAGGCTTACGGTTAGGCTTAGGGTTAGGGTTCTATTAGGGTTAGGTTTAGGGTTAGGGTTAGGGTTAGGGTTAGGATTAGGGTTAGGGTTAGGGTTAGGGTTAGGTTTAGGGTTAGGGTTAGGGTTCTCTTAGGGTTAGGGTTAGGGTTAGGGTTAGTGTTCTCTTAGGATTAGGGTTAGGGTTAGGGTTAGGGTTAGGGTTAGGGTTAGGGTTAGGGTTAGGGTTAGGGTTAGGGTTAGGGTTAGGGTTAGGGTTAGGGTTCTCTTAGGGTTAGGGTTAGGGATAGGGTTAGTGTTCTCTTAGGATTAGGGTTAGGGTTAGGGTTAGGGTTATGGTTAGGGTTTGGGTTAGGGTTAGGGTTAGGGTTAGGGTTAGGGTTAGGGTTAGTGTTAGGGTTAGGGTTAGGTTTAGGGCTAGGGTTAGGGTTAGGGTTAGGGTTAGGTTTAGGGTTAGGTTTAGGTTTAGGCTTAGGGTTAGGCTTAGGGTTAGGGTTAGGGTTAGGGTTAGGGTTAGGTTTAGGATTAGTGTTCTCTTAGCGTTATGGTTAGGGTTAGGGTTAGGATTAGGGTTAGGTTTAGGATTAGTCTTCTCTTAGGGTTAAGGTTAGGGTTAGGGTTAAGATTAGGATTTAGGTTAGGGTTATGGTTAGGGTTTGGTTTAGGGTTAGAGGTAGGGTAATGGTTAGGGTTAGGTTTAGGGTTAGGGTTAGGGTTAGGGTTAGGGTTAGGGTTAGGGTTCTCTTAGGGTTAGGGTTAGGTTTAGGGTTAGTGATCTCTTAGGTTTAGGTTTAGGGTTATGGTAAGGGTTAGGGTTAGGGTTAGGGTTCTCTTAGGGTTAGGGTGAGGGTTAGTGTTCTCTTAGGATTAGGGTTAGGGTTAGGGTTAGGGTTAGGGTTAGGGTTAGGGTTAGGGTTAGGGTTAGGGTTAGGGTTAGGGTTAGGGTTAGGGTTAGGGTTAGGGTTAGGGTTAGGGATAGGGTTAGGGTAATCCATAGTGTTCTCTTAGGGTTAGGGTTAGGGTTAGGGTTAGGATTAGGTTTAGTGTTAGGGTTAGTGTTAGTGTTCTCTTAGGGTAAGGGTTAGGGTTAGAGTTAGGGTTAGGATTAGGGTAAGGGTTTGGGTTAGAGTTAGGGTTAAGTTTAGGGTTAGGTTTAGCGTTAGGGGTAGGGTAAGTGTTAGGGTTAGGTTTAGGGTTAGGGTTAGGGTTAGGGTTAGGATTAGGGTTAGGGTTAGGGTTAGGGTTAGGGTTAGGGTTAGGGTTAGGGTTAGGGTTAGGGTTAGGGTTAGGGTTAGGGTTAGGGTTAGGGTTAGGGTTAGGGTTAGGGTTCTCTTAGGGTTAGGGTTAGGGTTAGGGTTAGTGTTCTCTTAGGATTAGGGTTAGGGTTAGGGTTAGGGTTAGGGTTAGGGTTAGGGTTAGGGTTAGGGTTAGGGTTAGGATCAGTGTTCTGTTAGGGTTAGGGTTAGGGATAGGGTTAGGGTAATCCATAGTGTTCTCTTAGGGTTATGATTAGGTTTAGGGTAAGGGTTAGGTTTAGGGTTAGGGTTATGGTTAGGGTTAGGGTTAGGGTTAGGGTTAGGGTTAGGGTTAGGGTTAGGGTTCTCTTAGGGTTAGGGTTAGAGTTAGGGTAAGGTTTAGGATTAGGTTTAGGGTTAGGCTTAGGGTTAGGCTTAGGGTTAGGGTTCTATTAGGGGTAGGGTTAGGGTTAGGGTTAGGGTTAGGGTTAGGGTTAGGATTAGGGTTAAGGTTAGGGTTAGAGTTTGTGTTCTCTTAGGGTTAGCGTTATGGTTATGGATAGGGTTAGGGTTAGGGTTAGGGTTCTCTTCGGGTTAGGGTTAGTGTTAGGGTTAGGGTTAGGGTTAGAGTTAGGGTTCTCTTAGGGTTAGGGTTAGGGTTAGGTTTAGGGTTAGGGTTAGAGTTAGGGTTAGGGTTAGGGTTAGGGTTAGGGTTAGGTTTAGGGTTAGGTTTAGGGTTAGGGTTAGGGTTAGGATTAGGGTTAGGGTTACGGTTAGGGTTAGGGATAGGGTTAGGGTAATGGATAGTGTTCTCTTAGGGTTAGGATTAGGTTTAGGGTAAGGGTTAGGTTTAGGGTTAGGGTTATGGTTAGGGTTAGGGTTAGGGTTAGGGTTAGGGTTAGGGTTAGGGTTAGGGTTAGGGTTAGGTTTCTCTTAGGGTTAGGGTTAGGGTTAGGGTTAGGTTTAGGGTTAGGTTTAGGGTTAGGCTTAGGGTTAGGCTTAGGGTTAGGGTTCTATTAGGGTTAGGGTTAGGGTTAGGGTTTGGGTTAGGGTTAGGATTAGGGTTAGGGTTAGGGTTAGATTTTGTGTTCTCTTAGGGTTAGGGTTATGGTTATGGATAGGGTTAGGGTTATGGTTAGGGTTCTCTTCGGGTTAGGGTTAGTGTTAGGGTTAGGGTTAGGGTTAGAGTTAGGGTTCTCTTAGGGTTAGGGTTAGTGTTAGGGTTAGTGTTAGGGTTAGGGTTAGGGTTAAGGTTAGGGTTTCGGTTCGGGTTAGGGTTTGGGTTAGGGTTAGGGTTCTCTTAGGGTTAGGGTTAGGGTTAGGGTTAGGGTTAGGATTAGGTTTAGTGTTAGGGTTAGTGTTAGTGTTCTCTTAGGGTAAGGGTTAGGGTTAGAGTTAGGGTTAGGATTAGGGTAAGGGTTTGGGTTAGAGTTAGGGTTAAGTTTAGGGTTAGGTTTAGCGTTAGGGGTAGGGTAAGTGTTAGGGTTAGGTTTAGGGTTAGGGTTAGGGTTAGTGTTAGGATTAGGGTTAGGGTTAGGGTTAGGGTTAGGGTTAGGGTTAGGGTTAGGGTTAGGGTTCTCTTAGGGTTAGGGTTAGGGTTAGGGTTAGTCTTCTCTTAGGATTAGGGTTAGGGTTAGGGTTAGGGTTATGGTTAGGGTTAGGGTTAGGGTTAGGGTTAGGGTTAGGGTTAGGGTTAGGGTTAGGGTTAGTGTTAGGGTTAGGGTTAGGTTTAGGGCTAGGGTTAGGGTTAGGGTTAGGGTTAGGTTTAGGGTTAGGTTTAGTTTTAGGCTTAGGGTTAGGCTTAGGGTTAGGGTTAGGGTTAGGGTTAGGTTTAGGATTAGTGTTCTCTTAGGGTTATGGTTAGGGTTAGGGTTAGGATTAGGGTTAGGTTTAGGATTAGTCTTCTCTTAGGGTTAAGGTTAGGGTTAAGGTTAAGATTAGGATTTAGGTTAGGGTTATGGTTAGGGTTTGGTTTAGGGTTAGAGGTAGGGTAATGGTTAGGGTTAGGTTTAGGGTTAGGGTTAGGGTTAGGGTTAGGGTTAGGGTTAGGGTTCTCTTAGGGTTAGGGTTAGGTTTAGGGTTAGTGATCTCTTAGGTTTAGGTTTAGGGTTATGGTAAGGGTTAGGGTTAGGTTTAGGGTTCTCTTAGGGTTAGGGTTAGGGTTAGTGTTCTCTTAGGATTAGGGTTAGGGTTAGGGTTAGGGTTAGGGTTAGGGTTAGGGTTAGGGTTAGGGTTAGGGTTAGGGTTAGGGTTAGGTTTAGGGTTAGGGTAATCCATAGTGTTCTCTTAGGGTTATGATTAGGTTTAGGGTAAGGGTTAGGTTTAGGGTTAGGGTTATGGTTAGGGTTAGGGTTAGGGTTAGGGTTAGGGTTAGGGTTCTCTTAGGGTTAGGGTTAGGGTTAGGGTAAGGTTTAGGATTAGGTTTAGGGTTAGGCTTAGTGTTAGGCTTAGGGTTAGGGTTCTATTAGGGGTAGGGTTAGGGTTAGGGTTAGGGTTAGGGTTAGGGTTAGGATTAGGGTTAGGGTTAGGGTTAGAGTTTGTGTTCTCTTAGGGTTAACGTTATGGTTATGGATAGGGGTAGGGTTAGGGTTAGGGTTCTCTTCGGGTTAGGGTTAGTGTTAGGGTTAGGGTTAGGGTTAGAGTTAGGGTTCTCTTAGGGTTAGGGTTAGGGTTAGGTTTAGGGTTAGGGTTAGAGTTAGGGTTAGGGTTAGGGTTAGGGTTAGTGTTAGGGTTAGGGTTAGGGTTAGGGTTAGTGTTAGGGTTAGGGTTAGGTTTAGGGTTAAGGTTAGGGTTTCGGTTCGGGTTAGGGTTTGGGTTAGGGTTAGGGTTCTCTTAGGGTTAGGGTTAGGGTTAGGGTTAGGATTAGGTTTAGTGTTAGGGTTAGTGTTAGTGTTCTCTTAGGGTAAGGGTTAGGGTTAGAGTTAGGGTTAGGATTAGGGTAAGGGTTTGGGTTAGAGTTAGGGTTAAGTTTAGGGTTAGGTTTAGCGTTAGGGGTAGGGTAAGTGTTAGGGTTAGGTTTAGGGTTAGGGTTAGGGTTAGGGTTAGGATTAGTGTTAGGGTTAGGGTTAGGGTTAGGGTTTGGGTTCTCTTAGGGTTAGGGTTAGGTTTAGGGTTAGTAATCTCTTAGGTTTAGGTTTAGGGTTATGGTAAGGGTTAGGGTTAGGGTTAGGGTTAGGGTTAGGGTTAGGGTTAGGGTTAGTATTCTCTTAGGATTAGGGTGAGGTTTAGGGTTAGGTTTAGCGTTAGGGTTAGGGTTCTCTTAGGGTTAGGGTTAGGGTTAGGGTTAGGGTTAGGTTTAGGGTTAGGGTTAGGGTTAGGGATAGGGTTAGGGTAAGGGATAGTGTTCTCTTAGGTTAGGATTAGGTTTAGGGTAAGGGTTAGGGTTAGGGTTAGGGTTAGGTTTATGGTTAGGGTTAGGGTTAGGGTTAGGGTTAGGGTTAGGGTTAGGGTTAGGGTTAGGGTTAGGGTTAGGGTTAGGGTTAGGGTTAGGGTTAGGGTTAGGGTTAGGGATAGGTTTAGGGTAAGGGATAGTGTTCTCTTACGGTTAGGATTAGGTTTAGGGTACGGGTTAGGGTTAGGTTTAGGGTTAGGGTTAGGGTTAGAATTAGGGTTAGGGTTACAGTTAGTGTTCTCTTAGGGTTAGGGTTATGGTTAGGGTTAGGTTTAGGGTTAGGGTTAGGGTTAGGGTTAGAGTTAGGGTTAGGGTTAGTGTTAGGGTTAGGGTTAGGGTTAGGGTTAGGGTTAGGGTTAGGGTTAGGGTTAAGGTTAGGGTTTCGGTTAGGGTTAGGGTTTGGGTTAGGGTTAGGGTTCTCTAAGGGTTAGGGTTAGGATTAGGTTTAGTGTTAGGGTTAGTGTTAGTGTTCTCTTAGGGTAAGGGTTAGGGTTAGGGTTAGGGTTATTGTTATGGTAAGGGTTTGGGTTAGAGTTAGTGTTAGGTTTAGGGTTAGGGTTAGGGTTAGGGTTAGGGTTCTCTTAGGGTTAGGGTTAGGGTTAGTGTTAGGGTTAGGGTTAGGGTTAGGGTTAGGGTTAGGTTTAGGGTTAGTATTAGGGTTAGAGTTAGGGTTAGGGTTAGGGTTAGGTTTAGGGTTAGGGTTAGGGTTAGGATTAGGGTTAGGGTTAGGGTTAGGGTTAGGGTTAGGGTTAGGGTTAGGGTTAGGGTTAGGGTTAGGGTTAGGGTTAGGGTTAGGGTTAGGGTTCTCTTAGGGTTAGGGTTAGTGTTAGGGTTAGGGTTAGGGTTAGGGTTAGGTTTATGTTTAGGATTAGTGTTCTCTTAGGGTTAGGGTTAGGGTTAGGGTTAGGATTAGAGTTAGGTTTAGGATTAGTTTTCTCTTAGGGTTAGGGTTAGGGATAGGATTACGATTAAGGCTAGGGTTATGGTTAGGGTTAGGTTTAGCGTTAGGGGTAGGGTAAGGGTTAGGGTTAGTTTTAGGGTTGGGGTTAGGGTTAGGGTTAGGGTTAGGTTTCGGGTTAGTGTTAGGGTTAGGGTTAGTGTTAGGGTAATGGTTAGGTGTAGCGTTAGGGTTAGGGTTAGGGTTAAGGTTAGGGTTAGGGTTAGGGTTAGGGTTAGTGTTAGGGTTAGGGTTAGGATTAGGGTTAGGTTTAGGGTAGGTGTTAGGGTTAGGGTTAGTGTTAGGGTTATGGTTAGGGTTAGGTTTAGGGTTAGGGTTAGGGTTAGGGTTAGGTTTAGGGTTAGGGTTAGGGTTAGGGTTAGGGTAATGGTTAGGTGTACCGTTAGGGTTATGGTTAGGGTTAGGGTTAGGGTTAGGGTTAGGGTTAGGGTTTGGGTTAGGGTTAGGGTTCGGGTTAGGGTTAGGGTTAGGGTTATGTTTAGGATTAGTGTTCTCTTAGGGTTAGGGATAGGGTTAGGGTTACGAATAGAGTTAGGTTTAGGATTAATTTTCTCTTATGGTTAGGGTTAGGGTTAGGATTAGGATTAGGGTTAGGGTTATGGTTAGGGTTAGGTTTAGCGTTAGGGGTAGGGTAAGGGTTAGGGTTAGGGTTAGGGTTAGGGTTAGGGTTAGGGTTAGGGTTAGGGTTAGTGATCTCTTAGGTTTAGGTTTAGGGTTAGGGTAAGGTTAGGGTTAGGGTTAGGGTTAGTGTTCTCTTAGGGTTAGGGTTAGCGTTAGGGTTAGGGTTAGGGTTAGGGTTAGGGTTAGGGTCAGTGTTAGGGTTAGGGTTAGTGTTAGGGTTAGGGTTAGTGTTCTCTTAGGATTAGGGTTAGGGTTAGGGTTATGGTTAGGGTTAGGGTTAGGGTTAGGGTTAGGGTTAGGGTTAGGGTTAGGGTTAGGGATAGGGTTAGGGTAAGGGTTAGGGTTAGGGTTAAGGTTAGGGTTTCGGTTAGGGTTAGGGTTAGGGTTTTCTTAGGGTTAGGGTTACGGTTACGGTTAGGGTTAGGATTAGGTTTAGTGTTAGGGTTAGTATTAGTGTTCTCTTAGGGTAAGGGTTAGGGTTAGGGTTAGGGTAAGGGTTAGGGTAAGGGTTTGGGTTAGAGTTAGGGTTAGGTTTAGGGTTAGGATTAGGGTTAGGGTTAGGGTTTGGGTTAGGGTTAGGGTTAAGGTTAGAGTTCTCTTAGGTTTAGGGTTAGTGTTCTCTTAGGGTTAGGGTTAGGGTTCGGTTAGGGGTTAGGGTAGGTTAGGGTTAGGGTTAGGGGGTTAGATCCGATAAGGGTTAGGGTTAGGGTTAGATGCGTCATTAGGGTTAGGGGTAGGGGTAGGGGTAGGGGTAGATCCGCCATTAGAGTTAGGGTTCGGGTTAGGGTTAGGTTTAGGGTTAGGGTTAGGGTTAGGGTTGGGGTTAGTGTTAGGGTAGGGTTATGGTTAGGGTTATGGTTAGGGTTAGATCCGCCATTATGGTTAGGGTTGGGGTTAGGGTTAGGTTTAGGGTTAGGGTTAGGGTTCGGGTTGGGGTTAGTGTTAGGGGTAGGGTTATGG
>NW_028137374.1:0-2500 GCF_965140915.1 Aythya marila | reverse complement strand
TAGGGTTAGGGTTAGGTTTAGGGTTAGGTTAGGGTTAGGCTTAGGGTTAGGCTTACGGTTAGGGTTAGAGTTAGGGTTAGGTTTAGGATTAGTGTTCTCTTAGGGTTAGGGTTAGGGTTAGGGTTAGGATTAGGGTTAGGTTTACGATTAGTGTTCTCTTAGGGTTAGGGTTAGGGTTAGGGTTAGGTTTACGATTAGTGTTCTCTTAGGGTTAGGGTTAGGGTTAGGGTTAAGATTAGGATTTAGGTCAGGGTTATGGTTAGGGTTCGGTTTAGCGTTAGGGGTAGGGTAAGGGTTAGGGTTAGGTTTAGGGTTAGGGTTAGGGTTAGGGTTAGGGTTAGGGTTAGTGATCTCTTAGGTTTAGGTTTAGGGTTATGGTAAGGGTTAGGGTTAGGGTTAGGGTTCTCTTAGGGTTAGGGTTAGGGTTAGTGTTCTCTTAGGTTTAGGGTTAGGGTTAGGGTTAGGGTTAGGCTTAGGGTTAGGGTTAGGGTTAGGATTAGGGTTAGAG
Source organism: Aythya marila (assembly GCF_965140915.1). NCBI lineage: Eukaryota > Metazoa > Chordata > Aves > Anseriformes > Anatidae > Aythya > Aythya marila. Next base: position 1,992 of record NW_028137374.1, on the reverse strand, counting down.
TTAGGGTTAGGGTTAGGTTTAGGGTTAGGGTTAGTGTTAGGGATACGGATAGTGTAAGGGATAGTGTTCTCTTAGGGTTAGGATTAGGTTTAGGGTAAGGGTTAGGGTTAGGGTCTAGGTTAGGGTATAGGGTTAGGGTTAGGGTTAGGGTTAGGGTTAGGGTTAGGGTTAGGGTTAGGTTTAGGGTTAGGTTTAGGGTTAGGCTTAGGGTTAGGCTTAGGGTTTGGGGTTCTCTTAGGGTTAGGGTTAGGATTAGGGTTAGGGTTAGGGTTAGAGTTAGTGTTCACTTAGGGTTAGGGTTATGGTTATGGTTAGGGTTAGGGTTAGGGTTCTCTTCAGGTTAGGGTTAGAGTTAGGGTTAAGGTTAGGGTTAGGGTTTGGGTTCTCTTAGGTTTAGGGTTAGGGTTAGGTTTAGGGTTAGGGTTAGGGTTAGGCTTAGGGTTAGGGTTAGGCTTAGGGTTAGGGTTAGGTTTAGGGTTAGGGTTAGGGTTAGGGTTAGGGTTACGTTTAGGGTTAGGATTAGGGTTAGGGTTAGGGTTAGGTTTAGTGTTCGCTTAGGGTTAGGTTTAGGGTTAGGGTTAGGTTTAGGGGTTAGGGTTAGTGTTAGGGTGAGGGTTAGGGTAGGGTTAGGGTAGGGTTAGGGTTAGGGTTAGGGTTAGGGTTAAGGTTAGGGTTTCGGTTAGGGTTAGGGTTTGGGTTAGGGTTAGGGTTCTCTTAGGGTTAGGGTTAGGGTTAGGGTTAGCATTAGGTTTAGTGTTAGGGTTAGTGTTAGTGTTCTCTTAGGGTAAGGGTTAGGGTTAGGGTTAGGGTTAGGGTTAGGGTTAGGGTTAGGGTTAGGGTTAGGGGTTAGGGTACGGGTGAGGGTTAGGTTTAGGGTTAGGCTTAGGGTTAGGCTTAGGGTTTGGGTTCTATTAGGGTTAGGGTTAGGGTTAGGGTTAGGGTTAGGGTTAGGGTTAGGGGGTTAGGGTTAGGGTTAGGGTTAGGGTTAGTGTTCTCTTAGGATTAGGGTTAGGGTTAGGGTTAGGGTTATGGGTTAGGGTTAGGTTTAGGGTTAGGGTTACGGTTAGGGTTAGGGTTAGGGTCAGTGTTAGGGTTAGGGTTAGGGTTAGGGTTAGGGTTAGGGTTTAGGGTTAGGTTTAGGGTTAGGTTAGCTTAGGCTTAGGGTTAGGCTTACGGTTAGGGTTAGAGTTTGGCTTAGGTTTAGGATTAGTGTTCTCTTAGGGTTAGGGTTAGGGTTAGGGATTAGGTTTAGGTTTACGATTAGTGTTCTCTTAGGGTTAGGGTTAGGGTTAGGGTTAAGATTAGATTTAGGTCAGGGTTATGGTTAGGGTTAGGTTTAGCGTTAGGGGTAGGGTAAGGGTTAGGTCTAGGGTTACGGTTAGGGTTAGGGGTTAGGGTTAGGTTAGGGTTAAGGTTAGGGTTAGGGTTAGGTTTAGGGTTAGGTTTAGGGTTAGGCTTAGGGTTAGGCTTAGGGTATGGGTTCTATTAGGGTTAGGGTTAGGATTAGGTTAGGGTTAGGGTTAGAGTTAGTGTTCACTTAGGGTTAGGGTTATGGTTATGGTTAGGGTTAGGGTTAGGGTTCTCTTCGGGTTAGGGTTAGAGTTAGGGTTAAGGTTAGGGTTAGGGTTAGGGTTCTCTTAGGGTTAGGATTAAGGTTTAGGTTTAGGGTTAGGGTTAGGGTTAGGGTTAGGGTTAGGGTTACGTTTAGAGTTAGGGTTAGGGTTAGGGTTAGGGTTAGGGTTAGGATTAGGGTTAGGGTTAGGGTTAGAGTTAGTGTTCTCTTAGGGTTAGGGTTATGGTTACGGTTAGGGTTAGGGTTAGGGGTTCTCTTCGGGTTAGGGTTAGTGTTAGGGTTAGGGTTAGGGATAGGGTTAGGGATAGGGTTAGGGTTAGGGTTAGGTTTAGGGTTAGGGTTAGGGTTAGGGTTAGGGTTAGGGTTAGGGTTATGGTTAGGGTAAGGGTTAGGGTTACGGTTAGGGTTAGGTTTAGGGT
>NW_028137375.1:105000-143419 GCF_965140915.1 Aythya marila | reverse complement strand
GGTCATCATTGTGAAAAAGGGTAAATTGTGGGTTTTGGAGAACATCAGGTAGGCTTAGGGGGACTTTTTGGGGTGGATCTATGGCATTTGGGTTTTTCTTCTGTTTTTGGGGGAGATCCTGTTCTTTTTTGTTGTTGTTTTTTTTTTTTTTTTTTTTTTTTGACATGTTTTTTGTCTCCGTTGGGTTTCGTTGGGTTTTCCATTGTCATCATGGTGGAAAAGGGTAAATTTGTGGGTTTTGGAGAACATCAGGTAGGTTTAGGCTGGTTTTGGGATTGGATCTGTGCTTTTTGGGGATTTTCTTCCAGTTTATGGGTGATCCCTTTCTTTTTTGGGGTGTTTTTGACGTGTTTTTGTGTCTCCTTTTGGGTTTTCGTTTGGTTCATGTTGGTCATCATGGTGAAAATTGTAAATTTTTTGGGGGGGAATTTTCTTCCAGTTTTGGGGGTGATCCCGTTCTTTTTTGGGGTGTTTTTGACATGTTTTGGGGTCTCCGTTGGGTTTTAGTTGGGTTCTTGTTTTTCATCATGTTGGAAAAGTTTAACTTGCGTGTTTTGGAGAACATCAGGTAGGTTTAGTGTCGTTTTGGGGTGGATCTATGTTTTTTGGGGATTTTCTTCCAGTTTTGGGGGTGATTCCGTTCTTGTTTGGGGTGTTTTTGACTTGTTTTGGGGTCTCCGTTGGGTTTTAGTTGGATTCTCGTTGGTCCTTAAGGGAAATGGGAGTGGATTGTGGGTTTTGAAGAAGATCAGGTGAGTTTAGGGTGGTTTTGCGGGGAAATTCATAGTTTTTGGTGTTTTTTTCTTCTGATTCAGTTCTTTTTTGGGGTGTTTTTGACGTGTTTTGGGGTTTCCGTTGGGTTTCGTTGAGTTCCTAATGGGTTTTATGGTGGTTGGGAGTGGACATTTGGATTTGGAGAACATCAGGTACGTTTAGAGTGGTTTTGGGATTGGATCCGTGCTTTTTGGGGTTTTCTTTGGTTTTGGGGGTGATCCTGTTCTTGTTTGGGGTGTTTTGGACGTGTTTTGGGTTCTCCGTTGGGTTTCGTTGGGTTTTCCGTGGTCATCATGGTGGAAAAGTGTAAATTGTGGGTTTTGGAGAACATCAGGTAGGTTTATGAGGACTTTTGGGGCAGATTCATGGTTTTTAGGGTTTTCTTCTGTTTTTTCTAGTGATCCAGTGTGTTTTCGGCGTGTTTTTGACGTGTTTTGGGGTCTCCGTTGGGTTTCGTTGGGTTTTCCGTGGTCATCATGGTGGAAAAGTGTAAATTGTGGGTTTTGGAGAACATCAGGTAGATTTAGGGTGTTTTTGGGGTGGATCTATGGTTTTGGGGGATTTTGTTCCAGTTTTGGTGTGATCGTATTCATTTTTGGGGTGTTTCTGACGTGTTTTGGGTTCTTCGTTGGGTTTCGTTGGGTTTTCCGTTGTCATCATGGTGGAAAAGTGTAAATTGTGGGTTTTGGAGAACATCAGGTAGGTTTAGGGGGACTTTTGGGGTGGATTCATGATATATGGGGTTTTCTTCTGTTTTTTTTTTTTTTTTTTTTTTTTGGGGGGGTGATCCAATTCATTTTGGGGGTGTTTTTGACGTGTTTTGGGGTCTCCATTGGGTTTCGTTGCGTTTTCCGTGGTCATCATGGTGGAAAAGGGTAAATTGTGGGTTTTGGAGAACATCAGGTAGGTTTAGGTTGGTTTTGGGATTGGATCTATGGTTTTGGGGGATTTTCTTTTGTTTTTGGGGGTGATCCCGTTCTTTTTTGGGGTGTTTTTGACGTGTTTTGGGGTCTCCGTTGGTATTCCTTGGGTTTTCCGTGGTCATGGTGGTGGAAAATTGTAAATTGTGGGTTTTGGAGAACTTCAGGTAGGTTTAGGGGAATTTTGGGGTGGATTCATGGTATTTGGTCTTTTCTTCTGTTTTTTTTGGGTGATCCTGTTCTTTTTTGGGGTGTTTATGACGTGTTTTGGGGTCTCCGTTGGGTTTTAGTTGGGTTCTTGTTGGTCATCATGGTGAAAAAGTGTAAATTGTGGCTTTTGGAGAACATCAGGTAGGTTTAGGGGGACTTTTGGGGCAGAGTCATGTTTTTTGGTGTTTTCTTCTGTTTCTTGGGGTGGTCCCGTTCTTTTTTGGGAAATTTTTGAGGTGTTTGGGGGTCTCCGTTGGGTTTTGTTGTGTACTCGTTGGTCATCGTGGTGGAAAATGGTAAATTGTGGGTTTTGGAGAACATCAGGTAGGTTTAGGGTGGTTTTGGGATTGGATCCGTGCTTTTTGGGGATTTTCTTCCAGTTTATGGGTGATCCCTTTATTTTTGGGGTGTTCTTGACGTGTTTTGTTGTCTCGTTTTGGGTTTTCGTTTGGTTCATGTTGGTCATCCTGGTGAAAAAGTGTAAATTGTGGGTTTTGGAGAACATCAGGTAGGTTTAGGGGGACTTTTGGTGTGGATCTATGGCTTTTGGGGTTTTCTTTCGTTTTTAGGGTTTATCCCGTTCTTGTTTTGGGTGTTTTTGACTTCTTTTGGGGTCTCCGTTGGGTTTCGTTGGGTTTTCCATGGTCATCATGTTGGAAAATTGTAAATTGTGGGTTTTGGAGATCATCAGGTAGGTTTAGGGTGGTTTTGGGGTGGATCTATGATTTTGAAGGATTTTCTTCCAATTTTGGGGGTGATCCCTTTCTTTTTTTTTCTTTTTTTTTTTTTTTTTTTTTTTTGACGTGTTTTGTGGTCTCCGTTGGGTTTCGTTGGGTTTTCCATGGTCATCAATGTGGAAAAGTGTAAATTGTGGGTTTTGGAGAGCTTCAGGTTGGTTTAGGGGGATTTTTGGTGTGGATCTATGTCTTTTGGGGTTTTCTTTCGTTGTTGGGGTTGAACCAGTTTCTTTTTTGGGGTGTTTTTGACGTTTTTGGGGTCTCCGTTGGGTTTTGTTGGGTTCTCGTTGGTCGTTAAGCTAAATGGGAGTGGATTGTGGGTTTTGAAGAAGATCAGGTGAGTTTAGGGTGATTTGGGAGGGAAATGCATAGTTTTGTTTTTTTTTTCTTCTGATCCAGTTCTTTTTTGGGGTGTTTTTGACGTGTTTTGGGGTTTCCGTTGCGTTTTGTTGAGTTCCTAATGGGTTTTATGGTGGGTGGGAGTGGATTTTGGGATTTGGAGAAGATCAGGTAGGTTTAAGGGTTTTCTTGGCGTTAAATCACGTATTTTCTTCTGATCCGGTTTGCTTTTGGGGTGTTTTTGAGGTGTTTTGGGGTTTCTGTTGCGTTTTGTTGAGTTCCTAATGGGTTTTATGGTGGTTGGGAGTGGACTTTGGGATTTGGAGAAGATCAGGTAGGTTTAGGGTGGTTTTGGGATTGGATCCATGCTTTTTGGGGATTTTCTTCCAGTTTTGGGGGTTATCCCGTTCTTTTTTGGGGTGTTTTTGACATGTTTTGATGTCTCTGTTGGGTTTTGTTGGGTTTTCTGTTGGCATCTTGGTGGAAAAGGGTAAATTGTGGGTTTTGGAGAACTTCAGGTAGGTTTAGGGGGACTTTTGGGGTGGATTCATGGTATTTGGGGTTTTCTTCTGTTTTTTGGGGTGATCCTGTTCTTTTTTGGGGTGTTTTTGACGTGTTTTGGGGTTGTCCGTTGGGTTTTGTTGGGTTCTCGTTGGTCATCATTGTGAAAAAGGGTAAATTGTGGGTTTTGGAGAACATCAGGTAGGCTTAGGGGGACTTTTGGGGTGGATCTATGGCATTTGGGTTTTTCTTCTGTTTTTGGGGGAGATCCTGTTCTTTTTTGTTGTTGGTTTTTTTTTTTTTTTTTTTTTTTTGACATGTTTTTTGTCTCCGTTGGGTTTCGTTGGGTTTTCCATGGTCATCATGGTGGAAAAGGGTAAATTTGTGGGTTTTGGAGAACATCAGGTAGGTTTAGGCTGGTTTTGGGATTGGATCTGTGCTTTTTGGGGATTTTCTTCCAGTTTATGGGTGATCCCTTTCTTTTTTGGGGTGTTTTTGACGTGTTTTTGTGTCTCCTTTTGGGTTTTCGTTTGGTTCATGTTGGTCATCATGGTGAAAATTGTAAATTTTTTGGGGGGGAATTTTCTTCCAGTTTTGGGGGTGATCCCGTTCTTTTTTGGGGTGTTTTTGACATGTTTTGGGGTCTCCGTTGGGTTTTAGTTGGGTTCTTGTTTTTCATCATGTTGGAAAAGTTTAACTTGCGTGTTTTGGAGAACATCAGGTAGGTTTAGTGTCGTTTTGGGGTGGATCTATGTTTTTTGGGGATTTTCTTCCAGTTTTGGGGGTGATTCCGTTCTTGTTTGGGGTGTTTTTGACTTGTTTTGGGGTCTCCGTTGGGTTTTAGTTGGATTCTCGCTGGTCCTTAAGGGAAATGGGAGTGGATTGTGGGTTTTGAAGAAGATCAGGTGAGTTTAGGGTGGTTTTGCGGGGAAATTCATAGTTTTTGGTGTTTTTTCTTCTGATTCAGTTCTTTTTTGGGGTGTTTTTGACGTGTTTTGGGGTTTCCGTTGGGTTTCGTTGAGTTCCTAATGGGTTTTATGGTGGTTGGGAGTGGACATTTGGATTTGGAGAACATCAGGTACGTTTAGAGTGGTTTTGGGATTGGATCCGTGCTTTTTGGGGTTTTCTTTGGTTTTGGGGGTGATCCTGTTCTTGTTTGGGGTGTTTTGGACGTGTTTTGGGTTCTCCGTTGGGTTTCGTTGGGTTTTCCGTGGTCATCATGGTGGAAAAGTGTAAATTGTGGGTTTTGGAGAACATCAGGTAGGTTTATGAGGACTTTTGGGGCAGATTCATGGTTTTTAGGGTTTTCTTCTGTTTTTTCTAGTGATCTAGTGTGTTTTCGGCGTGTTTTTGACGTGTTTTGGGGTCTCCGTTGGGTTTCGTTGGGTTTTCCGTGGTCATCATGGTGGAAAAGTGTAAATTGTGGGTTTTGGAGAACATCAGGTAGATTTAGGGTGTTTTTGGGGTGGATCTATGGTTTTGGGGGATTTTGTTCCAGTTTTGGTGTGATCGTATTCATTTTTGGGGTGTTTCTGACGTGTTTTGGGTTCTTCGTTGGGTTTCGTTGGGTTTTCCGTTGTCATCATGGTGGAAAAGTGTAAATTGTGGGTTTTGGAGAACATCAGGTAGGTTTAGGGGGACTTTTGGGGTGGATTCATGATATATGGGGTTTTCTTCTGTTTTTTTTTTTTTTTTTTTTTTTTGGGGGGGGGTGATCCAATTCATTTTGGGGGTGTTTTTGACGTGTTTTGGGGTCTCCATTGGGTTTCGTTGCGTTTTCCGTGGTCATCATGGTGGAAAAGGGTAAATTGTGGGTTTTGGAGAACATCAGGTAGGTTTAGGTTGGTTTTGGGATTGGATCTATGGTTTTGGGGGATTTTCTTTTGTTTTTGGGGGTGATCCCGTTCTTTTTTGGGGTGTTTTTGACGTGTTTTGGGGTCTCCGTTGGTATTCCTTGGGTTTTCCGTGGTCATGGTGGTGAAAATTGTAAATTGTGGGTTTTGGAGAACTTCAGGTAGGTTTAGGGGAATTTTGGGGTGGATTCATGGTATTTGGTCTTTTCTTCTGTTTTTTTTGGGTGATCCTGTTCTTTTTTGGGGTGTTTATGACGTGTTTTGGGGTCTCCGTTGGGTTTTAGTTGGGTTCTTGTTGGTCATCATGGTGAAAAAGTGTAAATTGTGGCTTTTGGAGAACATCAGGTAGGTTTAGGGGGACTTTTGGGGCAGAGTCATGTTTTTTGGTGTTTTCTTCTGTTTCTTGGGGTGGTCCCGTTCTTTTTTGGGAAATTTTTGAGGTGTTTGGGGGTCTCCGTTGGGTTTTGTTGTGTACTCGTTGGTCATCGTGGTGGAAAATGGTAAATTGTGGGTTTTGGAGAACATCAGGTAGGTTTAGGGTGGTTTTGGGATTGGATCCGTGCTTTTTGGGGATTTTCTTCCAGTTTATGGGTGATCCCTTTATTTTTGGGGTGTTCTTGACGTGTTTTGTTGTCTCGTTTTGGGTTTTCGTTTGGTTCATGTTGGTCATCCTGGTGAAAAAGTGTAAATTGTGGGTTTTGGAGAACATCAGGTAGGTTTAGGGGGACTTTTGGTGTGGATCTATGGCTTTTGGGGTTTTCTTTCGTTTTTAGGGTTTATCCCGTTCTTGTTTTGGGTGTTTTTGACTTCTTTTGGGGTCTCCGTTGGGTTTCGTTGGGTTTTCCATGGTCATCATGTTGGAAAATTGTAAATTGTGGGTTTTGGAGATCATCAGGTAGGTTTAGGGTGGTTTTGGGGTGGATCTATGATTTTGAAGGATTTTCTTCCAATTTTGGGGGTGATCCCTTTCTTTTTTTTTCTTTTTTTTTTTTTTTTTTTTTTTTGACGTGTTTTGTGGTCTCCGTTGGGTTTCGTTGGGTTTTCCATGGTCATCAATGTGGAAAAGTGTAAATTGTGGGTTTTGGAGAGCTTCAGGTTGGTTTAGGGGGATTTTTGGTGTGGATCTATGTCTTTTGGGGTTTTCTTTCGTTGTTGGGGTTGAACCAGTTCTTTTTTGGGGTGTTTTTGACGTTTTTGGGGTCTCCGTTGGGTTTTGTTGGGTTCTCGTTGGTCGTTAAGCTAAATGGGAGTGGATTGTGGGTTTTGAAGAAGATCAGGTGAGTTTAGGGTGATTTGGGAGGGAAATGCATAGTTTTGTTTTTTTTTTCTTCTGATCCAGTTCTTTTTTGGGGTGTTTTTGACGTGTTTTGGGGTTTCCGTTGCGTTTTGTTGAGTTCCTAATGGGTTTTATGGTGGGTGGGAGTGGATTTTGGGATTTGGAGAAGATCAGGTAGGTTTAAGGGTTTTCTTGGCGTTAAATCACGTATTTTCTTCTGATCCGGTTTGCTTTTGGGGTGTTTTTGAGGTGTTTTGGGGTTTCTGTTGCGTTTTGTTGAGTTCCTAATGGGTTTTATGGTGGTTGGGAGTGGACTTTGGGATTTGGAGAAGATCAGGTAGGTTTAGGGTGGTTTTGGGATTGGATCCATGCTTTTTGGGGATTTTCTTCCAGTTTTGGGGGTTATCCCGTTCTTTTTTGGGGTGTTTTTGACATGTTTTGATGTCTCTGTTGGGTTTTGTTGGGTTTTCTGTTGGCATCTTGGTGGAAAAGGGTAAATTGTGGGTTTTGGAGAACTTCAGGTAGGTTTAGGGGGACTTTTGGGGTGGATTCATGGTATTTGGGGTTTTCTTCTGTTTTTTGGGGTGATCCTGTTCTTTTTTGGGGTGTTTTTGACGTGTTTTGGGGTTGTCCGTTGGGTTTTGTTGGGTTCTCGTTGGTCATCATTGTGAAAAAGGGTAAATTGTGGGTTTTGGAGAACATCAGGTAGGCTTAGGGGGACTTTTGGGGTGGATCTATGGCATTTGGGTTTTTCTTCTGTTTTTGGGGGAGATCCTGTTCTTTTTTGTTGTTGGTTTTTTTTTTTTTTTTTTTTTTTTGACATGTTTTTTGTCTCCGTTGGGTTTCGTTGGGTTTTCCATTGTCATCATGGTGGAAAAGGGTAAATTTGTGGGTTTTGGAGAACATCAGGTAGGTTTAGGCTGGTTTTGGGATTGGATCTGTGCTTTTTGGGGATTTTCTTCCAGTTTATGGGTGATCCCTTTCTTTTTTGGGGTGTTTTTGACGTGTTTTTGTGTCTCCTTTTGGGTTTTCGTTTGGTTCATGTTGGTCATCATGGTGAAAATTGTAAATTTTTTGGGGGGGAATTTTCTTCCAGTTTTGGGGGTGATCCCGTTCTTTTTTGGGGTGTTTTTGACATGTTTTGGGGTCTCCGTTGGGTTTTAGTTGGGTTCTTGTTTTTCATCATGTTGGAAAAGTTTAACTTGCGTGTTTTGGAGAACATCAGGTAGGTTTAGTGTCGTTTTGGGGTGGATCTATGTTTTTTGGGGATTTTCTTCCAGTTTTGGGGGTGATTCCGTTCTTGTTTGGGGTGTTTTTGACTTGTTTTGGGGTCTCCGTTGGGTTTTAGTTGGATTCTCGCTGGTCCTTAAGGGAAATGGGAGTGGATTGTGGGTTTTGAAGAAGATCAGGTGAGTTTAGGGTGGTTTTGCGGGGAAATTCATAGTTTTTGGTGTTTTTTCTTCTGATTCAGTTCTTTTTTGGGGTGTTTTTGACGTGTTTTGGGGTTTCCGTTGGGTTTCGTTGAGTTCCTAATGGGTTTTATGGTGGTTGGGAGTGGACATTTGGATTTGGAGAACATCAGGTACGTTTAGAGTGGTTTTGGGATTGGATCCGTGCTTTTTGGGGTTTTCTTTGGTTTTGGGGGTGATCCTGTTCTTGTTTGGGGTGTTTTGGACGTGTTTTGGGTTCTCCGTTGGGTTTCGTTGGGTTTTCCGTGGTCATCATGGTGGAAAAGTGTAAATTGTGGGTTTTGGAGAACATCAGGTAGGTTTATGAGGACTTTTGGGGCAGATTCATGGTTTTTAGGGTTTTCTTCTGTTTTTTCTAGTGATCTAGTGTGTTTTCGGCGTGTTTTTGACGTGTTTTGGGGTCTCCGTTGGGTTTCGTTGGGTTTTCCGTGGTCATCATGGTGGAAAAGTGTAAATTGTGGGTTTTGGAGAACATCAGGTAGATTTAGGGTGTTTTTGGGGTGGATCTATGGTTTTGGGGGATTTTGTTCCAGTTTTGGTGTGATCGTATTCATTTTTGGGGTGTTTCTGACGTGTTTTGGGTTCTTCGTTGGGTTTCGTTGGGTTTTCCGTTGTCATCATGGTGGAAAAGTGTAAATTGTGGGTTTTGGAGAACATCAGGTAGGTTTAGGGGGACTTTTGGGGTGGATTCATGATATATGGGGTTTTCTTCTGTTTTTTTTTTTTTTTTTTTTTTTTGGGGGGGGTGATCCAATTCATTTTGGGGGTGTTTTTGACGTGTTTTGGGGTCTCCATTGGGTTTCGTTGCGTTTTCCGTGGTCATCATGGTGGAAAAGGGTAAATTGTGGGTTTTGGAGAACATCAGGTAGGTTTAGGTTGGTTTTGGGATTGGATCTATGGTTTTGGGGGATTTTCTTTTGTTTTTGGGGGTGATCCCGTTCTTTTTTGGGGTGTTTTTGACGTGTTTTGGGGTCTCCGTTGGTATTCCTTGGGTTTTCCGTGGTCATGGTGGTGGAAAATTGTAAATTGTGGGTTTTGGAGAACTTCAGGTAGGTTTAGGGGAATTTTGGGGTGGATTCATGGTATTTGGTCTTTTCTTCTGTTTTTTTTGGGTGATCCTGTTCTTTTTTGGGGTGTTTATGACGTGTTTTGGGGTCTCCGTTGGGTTTTAGTTGGGTTCTTGTTGGTCATCATGGTGAAAAAGTGTAAATTGTGGCTTTTGGAGAACATCAGGTAGGTTTAGGGGGACTTTTGGGGCAGAGTCATGTTTTTTGGTGTTTTCTTCTGTTTCTTGGGGTGGTCCCGTTCTTTTTTGGGAAATTTTTGAGGTGTTTGGGGGTCTCCGTTGGGTTTTGTTGTGTACTCGTTGGTCATCGTGGTGGAAAATGGTAAATTGTGGGTTTTGGAGAACATCAGGTAGGTTTAGGGTGGTTTTGGGATTGGATCCGTGCTTTTTGGGGATTTTCTTCCAGTTTATGGGTGATCCCTTTATTTTTGGGGTGTTCTTGACGTGTTTTGTTGTCTCGTTTTGGGTTTTCGTTTGGTTCATGTTGGTCATCCTGGTGAAAAAGTGTAAATTGTGGGTTTTGGAGAACATCAGGTAGGTTTAGGGGGACTTTTGGTGTGGATCTATGGCTTTTGGGGTTTTCTTTCGTTTTTAGGGTTTATCCCGTTCTTGTTTTGGGTGTTTTTGACTTCTTTTGGGGTCTCCGTTGGGTTTCGTTGGGTTTTCCATGGTCATCATGTTGGAAAATTGTAAATTGTGGGTTTTGGAGATCATCAGGTAGGTTTAGGGTGGTTTTGGGGTGGATCTATGATTTTGAAGGATTTTCTTCCAATTTTGGGGGTGATCCCTTTCTTTTTTTTTTTTTTTTTTTTTTTTTTTTTTTTGACGTGTTTTGTGGTCTCCGTTGGGTTTCGTTGGGTTTTCCATGGTCATCAATGTGGAAAAGTGTAAATTGTGGGTTTTGGAGAGCTTCAGGTTGGTTTAGGGGGATTTTTGGTGTGGATCTATGTCTTTTGGGGTTTTCTTTCGTTGTTGGGGTTGAACCAGTTCTTTTTTGGGGTGTTTTTGACGTTTTTGGGGTCTCCGTTGGGTTTTGTTGGGTTCTCGTTGGTCGTTAAGCTAAATGGGAGTGGATTGTGGGTTTTGAAGAAGATCAGGTGAGTTTAGGGTGATTTGGGAGGGAAATGCATAGTTTTGTTTTTTTTTTCTTCTGATCCAGTTCTTTTTTGGGGTGTTTTTGACGTGTTTTGTGGTTTCCGTTGCGTTTTGTTGAGTTCCTAATGGGTTTTATGGTGGGTGGGAGTGGATTTTGGGATTTGGAGAAGATCAGGTAGGTTTAAGGGTTTTCTTGGCGTTAAATCACGTATTTTCTTCTGATCCGGTTTGCTTTTGGGGTGTTTTTGAGGTGTTTTGGGGTTTCTGTTGCGTTTTGTTGAGTTCCTAATGGGTTTTATGGTGGTTGGGAGTGGACTTTGGGATTTGGAGAAGATCAGGTAGGTTTAGGGTGGTTTTGGGATTGGATCCATGCTTTTTGGGGATTTTCTTCCAGTTTTGGGGGTTATCCCGTTCTTTTTTGGGGTGTTTTTGACATGTTTTGATGTCTCTGTTGGGTTTTGTTGGGTTTTCTGTTGGCATCTTGGTGGAAAAGGGTAAATTGTGGGTTTTGGAGAACTTCAGGTAGGTTTAGGGGGACTTTTGGGGTGGATTCATGGTATTTGGGGTTTTCTTCTGTTTTTTGGGGTGATCCTGTTCTTTTTTGGGGTGTTTTTGACGTGTTTTGGGGTTGTCCGTTGGGTTTTGTTGGGTTCTCGTTGGTCATCATTGTGAAAAAGGGTAAATTGTGGGTTTTGGAGAACATCAGGTAGGCTTAGGGGGACTTTTGGGGTGGATCTATGGCATTTGGGTTTTTCTTCTGTTTTTGGGGGAGATCCTGTTCTTTTTTGTTGTTTTTTTTTTTTTTTTTTTTTTTTTTTGACATGTTTTTTGTCTCCGTTGGGTTTCGTTGGGTTTTCCATTGTCATCATGGTGGAAAAGGGTAAATTTGTGGGTTTTGGAGAACATCAGGTAGGTTTAGGCTGGTTTTGGGACTGGATCTGTGCTTTTTGGGGATTTTCTTCCAGTTTATGGGTGATCCCTTTCTTTTTTGGGGTGTTTTTGACGTGTTTTTGTGTCTCCTTTTGGGTTTTCGTTTGGTTCATGTTGGTCATCATGGTGAAAATTGTAAATTTTTTGGGGGGGAATTTTCTTCCAGTTTTGGGGGTGATCCCGTTCTTTTTTGGGGTGTTTTTGACATGTTTTGGGGTCTCCGTTGGGTTTTAGTTGGGTTCTTGTTTTTCATCATGTTGGAAAAGTTTAACTTGCGTGTTTTGGAGAACATCAGGTAGGTTTAGTGTCGTTTTGGGGTGGATCTATGTTTTTTGGGGATTTTCTTCCAGTTTTGGGGGTGATTCCGTTCTTGTTTGGGGTGTTTTTGACTTGTTTTGGGGTCTCCGTTGGGTTTTAGTTGGATTCTCGCTGGTCCTTAAGGGAAATGGGAGTGGATTGTGGGTTTTGAAGAAGATCAGGTGAGTTTAGGGTGGTTTTGCGGGGAAATTCATAGTTTTTGGTGTTTTTTCTTCTGATTCAGTTCTTTTTTGGGGTGTTTTTGACGTGTTTTGGGGTTTCCGTTGGGTTTCGTTGAGTTCCTAATGGGTTTTATGGTGGTTGGGAGTGGACATTTGGATTTGGAGAACATCAGGTACGTTTAGAGTGGTTTTGGGATTGGATCCGTGCTTTTTGGGGTTTTCTTTGGTTTTGGGGGTGATCCTGTTCTTGTTTGGGGTGTTTTGGACGTGTTTTGGGTTCTCCGTTGGGTTTCGTTGGGTTTTCCGTGGTCATCATGGTGGAAAAGTGTAAATTGTGGGTTTTGGAGAACATCAGGTAGATTTAGGGTGTTTTTGGGGTGGATCTATGGTTTTGGGGGATTTTGTTCCAGTTTTGGTGTGATCGTATTCATTTTTGGGGTGTTTCTGACGTGTTTTGGGTTCTTCGTTGGGTTTCGTTGGGTTTTCCGTTGTCATCATGGTGGAAAAGTGTAAATTGTGGGTTTTGGAGAACATCAGGTAGGTTTAGGGGGACTTTTGGGGTGGATTCATGATATATGGGGTTTTCTTCTGTTTTTTTTTTTTTTTTTTTTTTTTGGGGGGGGTGATCCAATTCATTTTGGGGGTGTTTTTGACGTGTTTTGGGGTCTCCATTGGGTTTCGTTGGGTGTTTTTGACGTGTTTCCGGGGTCATATGGTGGAAAAGGGTAAATTGTGGGTTTTGGAGAACATCAGGTAGGTTTAGGTTGGTTTTGGGATTGGATCTATGGTTTTGGGGGATTTTCTTTTGTTTTTGGGGGTGATCCCGTTCTTTTTTGGGGTGTTTTTGACGTGTTTTGGGGTCTCCGTTGGTATTCCTTGGGTTTTCCGTGGTCATGGTGGTGGAAAATTGTAAATTGTGGGTTTTGGAGAACTTCAGGTAGGTTAGGGGAATTTTGGGGTGGATTCATGGTATTTGGTCTTTTCTTCTGTTTTTTTGGGTGATCCTGTTCTTTTTTGGGGTGTTTATGACGTGTTTTGGGGTCTCCGTTGGGTTTTAGTTGGGTTCTTGTTGGTCATCATGGTGAAAAAGTGTAAATTGTGGCTTTTGGAGAACATCAGGTAGGTTTAGGGGGACTTTTGGGGCAGAGTCATGTTTTTTGGTGTTTTCTTCTGTTTCTTGGGGTGGTCCCGTTCTTTTTTGGGAAATTTTTGAGGTGTTGGGGGTCTCCGTTGGGTTTTGTTGTGTACTCGTTGGTCATCGTGGTGGAAAATGGTAAATTGTGGGTTTTGGAGAACATCAGGTAGGTTTAGGGTGGTTTTGGGATTGGATCCGTGCTTTTTGGGGATTTCTTCCAGTTTATGGGTGATCCCTTTATTTTTGGGGTGTTCTTGACGTGTTTTGTTGTCTCGTTTGGGTTTTCGTTTGGTTCATGTTGGTCATCCTGGTGAAAAAGTGTAAATTGTGGGTTTTGGAGAACATCAGGTAGGTTTAGGGGACTTTTGGTGTGGATCTATGGCTTTTGGGGTTTTCTTTCGTTTTTAGGGTTTATCCCGTTCTTGTTTTGGGTGTTTTTGACTTCTTTTGGGGTCTCCGTTGGGTTTCGTTGGGGTTTCCATGGTCATCATGTTGGAAAATTGTAAATTGTGGGTTTTGGAGATCATCAGGTAGGTTTAGGGTGGTTTTGGGGTGGATCTATGATTTTGAAGGATTTTCTTCCAATTTTGGGGGTGATCCCTTTCTTTTTTTTTTTTTTTTTTTTTTTTTTTTTTTTGACGTGTTTTGTGGTCTCCGTTGGGTTTCGTTGGGTTTTCCATGGTCATCAATGTGGAAAAGTGTAAATTGTGGGTTTTGGAGAGCTTCAGGTTGGTTTAGGGGGATTTTTGGTGTGGATCTATGTCTTTTGGGGTTTTCTGTCGTTGTTGGGGTTGAACCAGTTCTTTTTTGGGGTGTTTTTGACGTTTTTGGGGTCTCCGTTGGGTTTTGTTGGGTTCTCGTTGGTCGTTAAGCTAAATGGGAGTGGATTGTGGGTTTTGAAGAAGATCAGGTGAGTTTAGGGTGATTTGGGAGGGAAATGCATAGTTTTGTTTTTTTTTTCTTCTGATCCAGTTCTTTTTTGGGGTGTTTTTGACGTGTTTTGGGGTTTCCGTTGCGTTTTGTTGAGTTCCTAATGGGTTTTATGGTGGGTGGGAGTGGATTTTGGGATTTGGAGAAGATCAGGTAGGTTTAAGGGTTTTCTTGGCGTTAAATCACGTATTTTCTTCTGATCCGGTTTGCTTTTGGGGTGTTTTTGAGGTGTTTTGGGGTTTCTGTTGCGTTTTGTTGAGTTCCTAATGGGTTTTATGGTGGTTGGGAGTGGACTTTGGGATTTGGAGAAGATCAGGTAGGTTTAGGGTGGTTTTGGGATTGGATCCATGCTTTTTGGGGATTTTCTTCCAGTTTTGGGGGTTATCCCGTTCTTTTTTGGGGTGTTTTTGACATGTTTTGATGTCTCTGTTGGGTTTTGTTGGGTTTTCTGTTGGCATCTTGGTGGAAAAGGGTAAATTGTGGGTTTTGGAGAACTTCAGGTAGGTTTAGGGGGACTTTTGGGGTGGATTCATGGTATTTGGGGTTTTCTTCTGTTTTTTGGGGTGATCCTGTTCTTTTTTGGGGTGTTTTTGACGTGTTTTGGGGTTGTCCGTTGGGTTTTGTTGGGTTCTCGTTGGTCATCATTGTGAAAAAGGGTAAATTGTGGGTTTTGGAGAACATCAGGTAGGCTTAGGGGGACTTTTGGGGTGGATCTATGGCATTTGGGTTTTTCTTCTGTTTTTGGGGGAGATCCTGTTCTTTTTTGTTGTTATTTTTTTTTTTTTTTTTTGACATGTTTTTTGTCTCCGTTGGGTTTCGTTGGGTTTTCCATTGTCATCATGGTGGAAAAGGGTAAATTTGTGGGTTTTGGAGAACATCAGGTAGGTTTAGGCTGGTTTTGGGATTGGATCTGTGCTTTTTGGGGATTTTCTTCCAGTTTATGGGTGATCCCTTTCTTTTTTGGGGTGTTTTTGACGTGTTTTTGTGTCTCCTTTTGGGTTTTCGTTTGGTTCATGTTGGTCATCATGGTGAAAATTGTAAATTTTTTGGGGGGGAATTTTCTTCCAGTTTTGGGGGTGATCCCGTTCTTTTTTGGGGTGTTTTTGACATGTTTTGGGGTCTCCGTTGGGTTTTAGTTGGGTTCTTGTTTTTCATCATGTTGGAAAAGTTTAACTTGCGTGTTTTGGAGAACATCAGGTAGGTTTAGTGTCGTTTTGGGGTGGATCTATGTTTTTTGGGGATTTTCTTCCAGTTTTGGGGGTGATTCCGTTCTTGTTTGGGGTGTTTTTGACTTGTTTTGGGGTCTCCGTTGGTTTTTAGTTGGATTCTCGTTGGTCCTTAATGAAATGGGAGTGGATTGTGGGTTTTGAAGAAGATCAGGTGAGTTTAGGGTGGTTTTGCGGGGAAATTCATAGTTTTTGGTGTTTTTTCTTCTGATTCAGTTCTTTTTTGGGGTGTTTTTGACGTGTTTTGGGGTCTCCGTTGGTTTTTGTTGGGTTCTTGTTGTTCATCATGGTGAAAACCGGTAAATCGTGGGTATTGGAGAACATCAGGTAGGTTTAGGGGGACTTTTGGGGTGGATCAACGGCTTTTAGGGTTTTCTTTCGGTTTTGGGGGTGATCCCGCTTTTTTTTTTTTTGTGGTATTTTTGACGTGTTTTGGGGTTTCCGTTGCGTTTTGTTGATTTCCTAATGTGTTTTAAGTTTGTTGGGAGTGGACTTTGGGATTTGGAGAACATCAGGTAGGTTTAGTGTGGTTTTGGGGTGGATCTATGTTTTTTGGGGATTTTCTTCCAGTTTTGGGGGTGATTCCGTTCTTGTTTGGGGTGTTTTTGACTTGTTTTGGGGTCTCCGTTGGGTTTTAGTTGGATTCTCGTTGGTCCTTAAGGGAAATGGGAGTGGATTGTGGGTTTTGAAGAAGATCAGGTGAGTTTAGGGTGGTTTTGCGGGGAAATTCATAGTTTTTGGTGTTTTTTCTTCTGATTCAGTTCTTTTTTGGGGTGTTTTTGACGTGTTTTGGGGTCTCCGTTGGTTTTTGTTGGGTTCTTGTTGTTCATCATGGTGAAAACCGGTAAATTGTGGGTATTAGAGAACATCAGGTAGGTTTAGGGGGACTTTTGGGGTGGATCAACGGCTTTTAGGGTTTTCTTTCAGTTTTGGGGGTGATCCCGCTTTTTTTTTTTGTGGTGTTTTTGACATGTTTTGGGGTTTCCGTTGCGTTTTGTTGATTTCCTAATGTGTTTTAAGTTTGTTGGGAGTGGACTTTGGGATTTGGAGAACATCAGGTAGGTTTAGTGTGGTTTTGGGGTGGATCTATGTTTTTTGGGGGTTTTCTTTCTTTTTTAGGGGTTATCCTGTTCTTGTTTGGGGTGTTTTTGACTTGTTTTGGGGTCTCCGTTGGGTTTTAGTTGGATTCTCGCTGGTCCTTAAGG
Source organism: Aythya marila (assembly GCF_965140915.1). Lineage (NCBI taxonomy): Eukaryota > Metazoa > Chordata > Aves > Anseriformes > Anatidae > Aythya > Aythya marila. The sequence goes on along the minus strand of NW_028137375.1, from coordinate 127,274 downwards.
GAAATGGGAGTGGATTGTGGGTTTTGAAGAAGATCAGGTGAGTTTAGGGTGGTTTTGCGGGGAAATTCATAGTTTTTGGTGTTTTTTCTTCTGATTCAGTTCTTTTTTGGGGTGTTTTTGACGTGTTTTGGGGTTTCCGTTGGGTTTCGTTGAGTTCCTAATGGGTTTTATGGTGGTTGGGAGTGGACATTTGGATTTGGAGAACATCAGGTACGTTTAGAGTGGTTTTGGGATTGGATCCGTGCTTTTTGGGGTTTTCTTTGGTTTTGGGGGTGATCCTGTTCTTGTTTGGGGTGTTTTGGACGTGTTTTGGGTTCTCCGTTGGGTTTCGTTGGGTTTTCCGTGGTCATCATGGTGGAAAAGTGTAAATTGTGGGTTTTGGAGAACATCAGGTAGGTTTATGAGGACTTTTGGGGCAGATTCATGGTTTTTAGGGTTTTCTTCTGTTTTTTCTAGTGATCTAGTGTGTTTTCGGCGTGTTTTTGACGTGTTTTGGGGTCTCCGTTGGGTTTCGTTGGGTTTTCCGTGGTCATCATGGTGGAAAAGTGTAAATTGTGGGTTTTGGAGAACATCAGGTAGATTTAGGGTGTTTTTGGGGTGGATCTATGGTTTTGGGGGATTTTGTTCCAGTTTTGGTGTGATCGTATTCATTTTTGGGGTGTTTCTGACGTGTTTTGGGTTCTTCGTTGGGTTTCGTTGGGTTTTCCGTTGTCATCATGGTGGAAAAGTGTAAATTGTGGGTTTTGGAGAACATCAGGTAGGTTTAGGGGGACTTTTGGGGTGGATTCATGATATATGGGGTTTTCTTCTGTTTTTTTTTTTTTTTTTTTTTGGGGGGGGGTGATCCAATTCATTTTGGGGGTGTTTTTGACGTGTTTTGGGGTCTCCATTGGGTTTCGTTGCGTTTTCCGTGGTCATCATGGTGGAAAAGGGTAAATTGTGGGTTTTGGAGAACATCAGGTAGGTTTAGGTTGGTTTTGGGATTGGATCTATGGTTTTGGGGGATTTTCTTTTGTTTTTGGGGGTGATCCCGTTCTTTTTTGGGGTGTTTTTGACGTGTTTTGGGGTCTCCGTTGGTATTCCTTGGGTTTTCCGTGGTCATGGTGGTGGAAAATTGTAAATTGTGGGTTTTGGAGAACTTCAGGTAGGTTTAGGGGAATTTTGGGGTGGATTCATGGTATTTGGTCTTTTCTTCTGTTTTTTTTGGGTGATCCTGTTCTTTTTTGGGGTGTTTATGACGTGTTTTGGGGTCTCCGTTGGGTTTTAGTTGGGTTCTTGTTGGTCATCATGGTGAAAAAGTGTAAATTGTGGCTTTTGGAGAACATCAGGTAGGTTTAGGGGGACTTTTGGGGCAGAGTCATGTTTTTTGGTGTTTTCTTCTGTTTCTTGGGGTGGTCCCGTTCTTTTTTGGGAAATTTTTGAGGTGTTTGGGGGTCTCCGTTGGGTTTTGTTGTGTACTCGTTGGTCATCGTGGTGGAAAATGGTAAATTGTGGGTTTTGGAGAACATCAGGTAGGTTTAGGGTGGTTTTGGGATTGGATCCGTGCTTTTTGGGGATTTTCTTCCAGTTTATGGGTGATCCCTTTATTTTTGGGGTGTTCTTGACGTGTTTTGTTGTCTCGTTTTGGGTTTTCGTTTGGTTCATGTTGGTCATCCTGGTGAAAAAGTGTAAATTGTGGGTTTTGGAGAACATCAGGTAGGTTTAGGGGGACTTTTGGTGTGGATCTATGGCTTTTGGGGTTTTCTTTCGTTTTTAGGGTTTATCCCGTTCTTGTTTTGGGTGTTTTTGACTTCTTTTGGGGTCTCCGTTGGGTTTCGTTGGGTTTTCCATGGTCATCATGTTGGAAAATTGTAAATTGTGGGTTTTGGAGATCATCAGGTAGGTTTAGGGTGGTTTTGGGGTGGATCTATGATTTTGAAGGATTTTCTTCCAATTTTGGGGGTGATCCCTTTCTTTTTTTTTCTTTTTTTTTTTTTTTTTTTTTTTTTGACGTGTTTTGTGGTCTCCGTTGGGTTTCGTTGGGTTTTCCATGGTCATCAATGTGGAAAAGTGTAAATTGTGGGTTTTGGAGAGCTTCAGGTTGGTTTAGGGGGATTTTTGGTGTGGATCTATGTCTTTTGGGGTTTTCTTTCGTTGTTGGGGTTGAACCAGTTCTTTTTTGGGGTGTTTTTGACGTTTTTGGGGTCTCCGTTGGGTTTTGTTGGGTTCTCGTTGGTCGTTAAGCTAAATGGGAGTGGATTGTGGGTTTTGAAGAAGATCAGGTGAGTTTAGGGTGATTTGGGAGGGAAATGCATAGTTTTGTTTTTTTTTTCTTCTGATCCAGTTCTTTTTTGGGGTGTTTTTGACGTGTTTTGTGGTTTCCGTTGCGTTTTGTTGAGTTCCTAATGGGTTTTATGGTGGGTGGGAGTGGATTTTGGGATTTGGAGAAGATCAGGTAGGTTTAAGGGTTTTCTTGGCGTTAAATCACGTATTTTCTTCTGATCCGGTTTGCTTTTGGGGTGTTTTTGAGGTGTTTTGGGGTTTCTGTTGCGTTTTGTTGAGTTCCTAATGGGTTTTATGGTGGTTGGGAGTGGACTTTGGGATTTGGAGAAGATCAGGTAGGTTTAGGGTGGTTTTGGGATTGGATCCATGCTTTTTGGGGATTTTCTTCCAGTTTTGGGGGTTATCCCGTTCTTTTTTGGGGTGTTTTTGACATGTTTTGATGTCTCTGTTGGGTTTTGTTGGGTTTTCTGTTGGCATCTTGGTGGAAAAGGGTAAATTGTGGGTTTTGGAGAACTTCAGGTAGGTTTAGGGGGACTTTTGGGGTGGATTCATGGTATTTGGGGTTTTCTTCTGTTTTTTGGGGTGATCCTGTTCTTTTTTGGGGTGTTTTTGACGTGTTTTGGGGTTGTCCGTTGGGTTTTGTTGGGTTCTCGTTGGTCATCATTGTGAAAAAGGGTAAATTGTGGGTTTTGGAGAACATCAGGTAGGCTTAGGGGGACTTTTGGGGTGGATCTATGGCATTTGGGTTTTTCTTCTGTTTTTGGGGGAGATCCTGTTCTTTTTTGTTGTTGTTTTTTTTTTTTTTTTTTTTTTTTTGACATGTTTTTTGTCTCCGTTGGGTTTCGTTGGGTTTTCCATTGTCATCATGGTGGAAAAGGGTAAATTTGTGGGTTTTGGAGAACATCAGGTAGGTTTAGGCTGGTTTTGGGATTGGATCTGTGCTTTTTGGGGATTTTCTTCCAGTTTATGGGTGATCCCTTTCTTTTTTGGGGTGTTTTTGACGTGTTTTTGTGTCTCCTTTTGGGTTTTCGTTTGGTTCATGTTGGTCATCATGGTGAAAATTGTAAATTTTTTGGGGGGGGGGGAATTTTCTTCCAGTTTTGGGGGTGATCCCGTTCTTTTTTGGGGTGTTTTTGACATGTTTTGGGGTCTCCGTTGGGTTTTAGTTGGGTTCTTGTTTTTCATCATGTTGGAAAAGTTTAACTTGCGTGTTTTGGAGAACATCAGGTAGGTTTAGTGTATTTTTGGGGTGGATCTATGTTTTTTGGGGATTTTCTTCCAGTTTTGGGGGTGATTCCGTTCTTGTTTGGGGTGTTTTTGACTTGTTTTGGGGTCTCCGTTGGGTTTTAGTTGGATTCTCGTTGGTCCTTAAGGGAAATGGGAGTGGATTGTGGGTTTTGAAGAAGATCAGGTGAGTTTAGGGTGGTTTTGCGGGGAAATTCATAGTTTTTGGTGTTTTTTCTTCTGATTCAGTTCTTTTTTGGGGTGTTTTTGACGTGTTTTGGGGTTTCCGTTGGGTTTCGTTGAGTTCCTAATGGGTTTTATGGTGGTTGGGAGTGGACATTTGGATTTGGAGAACATCAGGTACGTTTAGAGTGGTTTTGGGATTGGATCCGTGCTTTTTGGGGTTTTCTTTGGTTTTGGGGGTGATCCTGTTCTTGTTTGGGGTGTTTTGGACGTGTTTTGGGTTCTCCGTTGGGTTTCGTTGGGTTTTCCGTGGTCATCATGGTGGAAAAGTGTAAATTGTGGGTTTTGGAGAACATCAGGTAGGTTTATGAGGACTTTTGGGGCAGATTCATGGTTTTTAGGGTTTTCTTCTGTTTTTTCTAGTGATCCAGTGTGTTTTCGGCGTGTTTTTGACGTGTTTTGGGGTCTCCGTTGGGTTTCGTTGGGTTTTCCGTGGTCATCATGGTGGAAAAGTGTAAATTGTGGGTTTTGGAGAACATCAGGTAGATTTAGGGTGTTTTTGGGGTGGATCTATGGTTTTGGGGGATTTTGTTCCAGTTTTGGTGTGATCGTATTCATTTTTGGGGTGTTTCTGACGTGTTTTGGGTTCTTCGTTGGGTTTCGTTGGGTTTTCCGTTGTCATCATGGTGGAAAAGTGTAAATTGTGGGTTTTGGAGAACATCAGGTAGGTTTAGGGGGACTTTTGGGGTGGATTCATGATATATGGGGTTTTCTTCTGTTTTTTTTTTTTTTTTTTTTTTTTGGGGGGGGGTGATCCAATTCATTTTGGGGGTGTTTTTGACGTGTTTTGGGGTCTCCATTGGGTTTCGTTGCGTTTTCCGTGGTCATCATGGTGGAAAAGGGTAAATTGTGGGTTTTGGAGAACATCAGGTAGGTTTAGGTTGGTTTTGGGATTGGATCTATGGTTTTGGGGGATTTTCTTTTGTTTTTGGGGGTGATCCCGTTCTTTTTTGGGGTGTTTTTGACGTGTTTTGGGGTCTCCGTTGGTATTCCTTGGGTTTTCCGTGGTCATGGTGGTGGAAAATTGTAAATTGTGGGTTTTGGAGAACTTCAGGTAGGTTTAGGGGAATTTTGGGGTGGATTCATGGTATTTGGTCTTTTCTTCTGTTTTTTTTGGGTGATCCTGTTCTTTTTTGGGGTGTTTATGACGTGTTTTGGGGTCTCCGTTGGGTTTTAGTTGGGTTCTTGTTGGTCATCATGGTGAAAAAGTGTAAATTGTGGCTTTTGGAGAACATCAGGTAGGTTTAGGGGGACTTTTGGGGCAGAGTCATGTTTTTTGGTGTTTTCTTCTGTTTCTTGGGGTGGTCCCGTTCTTTTTTGGGAAATTTTTGAGGTGTTTGGGGGTCTCCGTTGGGTTTTGTTGTGTACTCGTTGGTCATCGTGGTGGAAAATGGTAAATTGTGGGTTTTGGAGAACATCAGGTAGGTTTAGGGTGGTTTTGGGATTGGATCCGTGCTTTTTGGGGATTTTCTTCCAGTTTATGGGTGATCCCTTTATTTTTGGGGTGTTCTTGACGTGTTTTGTTGTCTCGTTTTGGGTTTTCGTTTGGTTCATGTTGGTCATCCTGGTGAAAAAGTGTAAATTGTGGGTTTTGGAGAACATCAGGTAGGTTTAGGGGGACTTTTGGTGTGGATCTATGGCTTTTGGGGTTTTCTTTCGTTTTTAGGGTTTATCCCGTTCTTGTTTTGGGTGTTTTTGACTTCTTTTGGGGTCTCCGTTGGGTTTCGTTGGGTTTTCCATGGTCATCATGTTGGAAAATTGTAAATTGTGGGTTTTGGAGATCATCAGGTAGGTTTAGGGTGGTTTTGGGGTGGATCTATGATTTTGAAGGATTTTCTTCCAATTTTGGGGGTGATCCCTTTCTTTTTTTTTCTTTTTTTTTTTTTTTTTTTTTTTTGACGTGTTTTGTGGTCTCCGTTGGGTTTCGTTGGGTTTTCCATGGTCATCAATGTGGAAAAGTGTAAATTGTGGGTTTTGGAGAGCTTCAGGTTGGTTTAGGGGGATTTTTGGTGTGGATCTATGTCTTTTGGGGTTTTCTTTCGTTGTTGGGGTTGAACCAGTTCTTTTTTGGGGTGTTTTTGACGTTTTTGGGGTCTCCGTTGGGTTTTGTTGGGTTCTCGTTGGTCGTTAAGCTAAATGGGAGTGGATTGTGGGTTTTGAAGAAGATCAGGTGAGTTTAGGGTGATTTGGGAGGGAAATGCATAGTTTTGTTTTTTTTTTCTTCTGATCCAGTTCTTTTTTGGGGTGTTTTTGACGTGTTTTGGGGTTTCCGTTGCGTTTTGTTGAGTTCCTAATGGGTTTTATGGTGGGTGGGAGTGGATTTTGGGATTTGGAGAAGATCAGGTAGGTTTAAGGGTTTTCTTGGCGTTAAATCACGTATTTTCTTCTGATCCGGTTTGCTTTTGGGGTGTTTTTGAGGTGTTTTGGGGTTTCTGTTGCGTTTTGTTGAGTTCCTAATGGGTTTTATGGTGGTTGGGAGTGGACTTTGGGATTTGGAGAAGATCAGGTAGGTTTAGGGTGGTTTTGGGATTGGATCCATGCTTTTTGGGGATTTTCTTCCAGTTTTGGGGGTTATCCCGTTCTTTTTTGGGGTGTTTTTGACATGTTTTGATGTCTCTGTTGGGTTTTGTTGGGTTTTCTGTTGGCATCTTGGTGGAAAAGGGTAAATTGTGGGTTTTGGAGAACTTCAGGTAGGTTTAGGGGGACTTTTGGGGTGGATTCATGGTATTTGGGGTTTTCTTCTGTTTTTTGGGGTGATCCTGTTCTTTTTTGGGGTGTTTTTGACGTGTTTTGGGGTTGTCCGTTGGGTTTTGTTGGGTTCTCGTTGGTCATCATTGTGAAAAAGGGTAAATTGTGGGTTTTGGAGAACATCAGGTAGGCTTAGGGGGACTTTTGGGGTGGATCTATGGCATTTGGGTTTTTCTTCTGTTTTTGGGGGAGATCCTGTTCTTTTTTGTTGTTGGTTTTTTTTTTTTTTTTTTTTTTTGACATGTTTTTTGTCTCCGTTGGGTTTCGTTGGGTTTTCCATTGTCATCATGGTGGAAAAGGGTAAATTTGTGGGTTTTGGAGAACATCAGGTAGGTTTAGGCTGGTTTTGGGATTGGATCTGTGCTTTTTGGGGATTTTCTTCCAGTTTATGGGTGATCCCTTTCTTTTTTGGGGTGTTTTTGACGTGTTTTTGTGTCTCCTTTTGGGTTTTCGTTTGGTTCATGTTGGTCATCATGGTGAAAATTGTAAATTTTTTGGGGGGGAATTTTCTTCCAGTTTTGGGGGTGATCCCGTTCTTTTTTGGGGTGTTTTTGACATGTTTTGGGGTCTCCGTTGGGTTTTAGTTGGGTTCTTGTTTTTCATCATGTTGGAAAAGTTTAACTTGCGTGTTTTGGAGAACATCAGGTAGGTTTAGTGTCGTTTTGGGGTGGATCTATGTTTTTTGGGGATTTTCTTCCAGTTTTGGGGGTGATTCCGTTCTTGTTTGGGGTGTTTTTGACTTGTTTTGGGGTCTCCGTTGGGTTTTAGTTGGATTCTCGCTGGTCCTTAAGGGAAATGGGAGTGGATTGTGGGTTTTGAAGAAGATCAGGTGAGTTTAGGGTGGTTTTGCGGGGAAATTCATAGTTTTTGGTGTTTTTTCTTCTGATTCAGTTCTTTTTTGGGGTGTTTTTGACGTGTTTTGGGGTTTCCGTTGGGTTTCGTTGAGTTCCTAATGGGTTTTATGGTGGTTGGGAGTGGACATTTGGATTTGGAGAACATCAGGTACGTTTAGAGTGGTTTTGGGATTGGATCCGTGCTTTTTGGGGTTTTCTTTGGTTTTGGGGGTGATCCTGTTCTTGTTTGGGGTGTTTTGGACGTGTTTTGGGTTCTCCGTTGGGTTTCGTTGGGTTTTCCGTGGTCATCATGGTGGAAAAGTGTAAATTGTGGGTTTTGGAGAACATCAGGTAGGTTTATGAGGACTTTTGGGGCAGATTCATGGTTTTTAGGGTTTTCTTCTGTTTTTTCTAGTGATCTAGTGTGTTTTCGGCGTGTTTTTGACGTGTTTTGGGGTCTCCGTTGGGTTTCGTTGGGTTTTCCGTGGTCATCATGGTGGAAAAGTGTAAATTGTGGGTTTTGGAGAACATCAGGTAGATTTAGGGTGTTTTTGGGGTGGATCTATGGTTTTGGGGGATTTTGTTCCAGTTTTGGTGTGATCGTATTCATTTTTGGGGTGTTTCTGACGTGTTTTGGGTTCTTCGTTGGGTTTCGTTGGGTTTTCCGTTGTCATCATGGTGGAAAAGTGTAAATTGTGGGTTTTGGAGAACATCAGGTAGGTTTAGGGGGACTTTTGGGGTGGATTCATGATATATGGGGTTTTCTTCTGTTTTTTTTTTTTTTTTTTTTTTTTTGGGGGGGGTGATCCAATTCATTTTGGGGGTGTTTTTGACGTGTTTTGGGGTCTCCATTGGGTTTCGTTGCGTTTTCCGTGGTCATCATGGTGGAAAAGGGTAAATTGTGGGTTTTGGAGAACATCAGGTAGGTTTAGGTTGGTTTTGGGATTGGATCTATGGTTTTGGGGGATTTTCTTTTGTTTTTGGGGGTGATCCCGTTCTTTTTTGGGGTGTTTTTGACGTGTTTTGGGGTCTCCGTTGGTATTCCTTGGGTTTTCCGTGGTCATGGTGGTGGAAAATTGTAAATTGTGGGTTTTGGAGAACTTCAGGTAGGTTTAGGGGAATTTTGGGGTGGATTCATGGTATTTGGTCTTTTCTTCTGTTTTTTTTGGGTGATCCTGTTCTTTTTTGGGGTGTTTATGACGTGTTTTGGGGTCTCCGTTGGGTTTTAGTTGGGTTCTTGTTGGTCATCATGGTGAAAAAGTGTAAATTGTGGCTTTTGGAGAACATCAGGTAGGTTTAGGGGGACTTTTGGGGCAGAGTCATGTTTTTTGGTGTTTTCTTCTGTTTCTTGGGGTGGTCCCGTTCTTTTTTGGGAAATTTTTGAGGTGTTTGGGGGTCTCCGTTGGGTTTTGTTGTGTACTCGTTGGTCATCGTGGTGGAAAATGGTAAATTGTGGGTTTTGGAGAACATCAGGTAGGTTTAGGGTGGTTTTGGGATTGGATCCGTGCTTTTTGGGGATTTTCTTCCAGTTTATGGGTGATCCCTTTATTTTTGGGGTGTTCTTGACGTGTTTTGTTGTCTCGTTTTGGGTTTTCGTTTGGTTCATGTTGGTCATCCTGGTGAAAAAGTGTAAATTGTGGGTTTTGGAGAACATCAGGTAGGTTTAGGGGGACTTTTGGTGTGGATCTATGGCTTTTGGGGTTTTCTTTCGTTTTTAGGGTTTATCCCGTTCTTGTTTTGGGTGTTTTTGACTTCTTTTGGGGTCTCCGTTGGGTTTCGTTGGGTTTTCCATGGTCATCATGTTGGAAAATTGTAAATTGTGGGTTTTGGAGATCATCAGGTAGGTTTAGGGTGGTTTTGGGGTGGATCTATGATTTTGAAGGATTTTCTTCCAATTTTGGGGGTGATCCCTTTCTTTTTTTTTTTTTTTTTTTTTTTTTTTTTTTTTTGACGTGTTTTGTGGTCTCCGTTGGGTTTCGTTGGGTTTTCCATGGTCATCAATGTGGAAAAGTGTAAATTGTGGGTTTTGGAGAGCTTCAGGTTGGTTTAGGGGGATTTTTGGTGTGGATCTATGTCTTTTGGGGTTTTCTTTCGTTGTTGGGGTTGAACCAGTTCTTTTTTGGGGTGTTTTTGACGTTTTTGGGGTCTCCGTTGGGTTTTGTTGGGTTCTCGTTGGTCGTTAAGCTAAATGGGAGTGGATTGTGGGTTTTGAAGAAGATCAGGTGAGTTTAGGGTGATTTGGGAGGGAAATGCATAGTTTTGTTTTTTTTTTCTTCTGATCCAGTTCTTTTTTGGGGTGTTTTTGACGTGTTTTGTGGTTTCCGTTGCGTTTTGTTGAGTTCCTAATGGGTTTTATGGTGGGTGGGAGTGGATTTTGGGATTTGGAGAAGATCAGGTAGGTTTAAGGGTTTTCTTGGCGTTAAATCACGTATTTTCTTCTGATCCGGTTTGCTTTTGGGGTGTTTTTGAGGTGTTTTGGGGTTTCTGTTGCGTTTTGTTGAGTTCCTAATGGGTTTTATGGTGGTTGGGAGTGGACTTTGGGATTTGGAGAAGATCAGGTAGGTTTAGGGTGGTTTTGGGATTGGATCCATGCTTTTTGGGGATTTTCTTCCAGTTTTGGGGGTTATCCCGTTCTTTTTTGGGGTGTTTTTGACATGTTTTGATGTCTCTGTTGGGTTTTGTTGGGTTTTCTGTTGGCATCTTGGTGGAAAAGGGTAAATTGTGGGTTTTGGAGAACTTCAGGTAGGTTTAGGGGGACTTTTGGGGTGGATTCATGGTATTTGGGGTTTTCTTCTGTTTTTTGGGGTGATCCTGTTCTTTTTTGGGGTGTTTTTGACGTGTTTTGGGGTTGTCCGTTGGGTTTTGTTGGGTTCTCGTTGGTCATCATTGTGAAAAAGGGTAAATTGTGGGTTTTGGAGAACATCAGGTAGGCTTAGGGGGACTTTTGGGGTGGATCTATGGCATTTGGGTTTTTCTTCTGTTTTGGGGGGAGATCCTGTTCTTTTTTGTTGTTTTTTTTTTTTTTTTTTTTTTTTTTTGACATGTTTTTTGTCTCCGTTGGGTTTCGTTGGGTTTTCCATTGTCATCATGGTGGAAAAGGGTAAATTTGTGGGTTTTGGAGAACATCAGGTAGGTTTAGGCTGGTTTTGGGATTGGATCTGTGCTTTTTGGGGATTTTCTTCCAGTTTATGGGTGATCCCTTTCTTTTTTGGGGTGTTTTTGACGTGTTTTTGTGTCTCCTTTTGGGTTTTCGTTTGGTTCATGTTGGTCATCATGGTGAAAATTGTAAATTTTTTGGGGGGGAATTTTCTTCCAGTTTTGGGGGTGATCCCGTTCTTTTTTGGGGTGTTTTTGACATGTTTTGGGGTCTCCGTTGGGTTTTAGTTGGGTTCTTGTTTTTCATCATGTTGGAAAAGTTTAACTTGCGTGTTTTGGAGAACATCAGGTAGGTTTAGTGTCGTTTTGGGGTGGATCTATGTTTTTTGGGGATTTTCTTCCAGTTTTGGGGGTGATTCCGTTCTTGTTTGGGGTGTTTTTGACTTGTTTTGGGGTCTCCGTTGGTTTTTAGTTGGATTCTCGTTGGTCCTTAATGAAATGGGAGTGGATTGTGGGTTTTGAAGAAGATCAGGTGAGTTTAGGGTGGTTTTGCGGGGAAATTCATAGTTTTTGGTGTTTTTTCTTCTGATTCAGTTCTTTTTTGGGGTGTTTTTGACGTGTTTTGGGGTTTCCGTTGGGTTTCGTTGAGTTCCTAATGGGTTTTATGGTGGTTGGGAGTGGACATTTGGATTTGGAGAACATCAGGTACGTTTAGAGTGGTTTTGGGATTGGATCCGTGCTTTTTGGGGTTTTCTTTGGTTTTGGGGGTGATCCTGTTCTTGTTTGGGGTGTTTTGGACGTGTTTTGGGTTCTCCGTTGGGTTTCGTTGGGTTTTCCGTGGTCATCATGGTGGAAAAGTGTAAATTGTGGGTTTTGGAGAACATCAGGTAGATTTAGGGTGTTTTTGGGGTGGATCTATGGTTTTGGGGGATTTTGTTCCAGTTTTGGTGTGATCGTATTCATTTTTGGGGTGTTTCTGACGTGTTTTGGGTTCTTCGTTGGGTTTCGTTGGGTTTTCCGTTGTCATCATGGTGGAAAAGTGTAAATTGTGGGTTTTGGAGAACATCAGGTAGGTTTAGGGGGACTTTTGGGGTGGATTCATGATATATGGGGTTTTCTTCTGTTTTTTTTTTTTTTTTTTTTTTTGGGGGGGGTGATCCAATTCATTTTGGGGGTGTTTTTGACGTGTTTTGGGGTCTCCATTGGGTTTCGTTGCGTTTTCCGTGGTCATCATGGTGGAAAAGGGTAAATTGTGGGTTTTGGAGAACATCAGGTAGGTTTAGGTTGGTTTTGGGATTGGATCTATGGTTTTGGGGGATTTTCTTTTGTTTTTGGGGGTGATCCCGTTCTTTTTTGGGGTGTTTTTGACGTGTTTTGGGGTCTCCGTTGGTATTCCTTGGGTTTTCCGTGGTCATGGTGGTGGAAAATTGTAAATTGTGGGTTTTGGAGAACTTCAGGTAGGTTTAGGGGAATTTTGGGGTGGATTCATGGTATTTGGTCTTTTCTTCTGTTTTTTTTGGGTGATCCTGTTCTTTTTTGGGGTGTTTATGACGTGTTTTGGGGTCTCCGTTGGGTTTTAGTTGGGTTCTTGTTGGTCATCATGGTGAAAAAGTGTAAATTGTGGCTTTTGGAGAACATCAGGTAGGTTTAGGGGGACTTTTGGGGCAGAGTCATGTTTTTTGGTGTTTTCTTCTGTTTCTTGGGGTGGTCCCGTTCTTTTTTGGGAAATTTTTGAGGTGTTTGGGGGTCTCCGTTGGGTTTTGTTGTGTACTCGTTGGTCATCGTGGTGGAAAATGGTAAATTGTGGGTTTTGGAGAACATCAGGTAGGTTTAGGGTGGTTTTGGGATTGGATCCGTGCTTTTTGGGGATTTTCTTCCAGTTTATGGGTGATCCCTTTATTTTTGGGGTGTTCTTGACGTGTTTTGTTGTCTCGTTTTGGGTTTTCGTTTGGTTCATGTTGGTCATCCTGGTGAAAAAGTGTAAATTGTGGGTTTTGGAGAACATCAGGTAGGTTTAGGGGGACTTTTGGTGTGGATCTATGGCTTTTGGGGTTTTCTTTCGTTTTTAGGGTTTATCCCGTTCTTGTTTTGGGTGTTTTTGACTTCTTTTGGGGTCTCCGTTGGGTTTCGTTGGGTTTTCCATGGTCATCATGTTGGAAAATTGTAAATTGTGGGTTTTGGAGATCATCAGGTAGGTTTAGGGTGGTTTTGGGGTGGATCTATGATTTTGAAGGATTTTCTTCCAATTTTGGGGGTGATCCCTTTCTTTTTTTTTTTTTTTTTTTTTTTTTTTTTTTTTTTTGACGTGTTTTGTGGTCTCCGTTGGGTTTCGTTGGGTTTTCCATGGTCATCAATGTGGAAAAGTGTAAATTGTGGGTTTTGGAGAGCTTCAGGTTGGTTTAGGGGGATTTTTGGTGTGGATCTATGTCTTTTGGGGTTTTCTTTCGTTGTTGGGGTTGAACCAGTTCTTTTTTGGGGTGTTTTTGACGTTTTTGGGGTCTCCGTTGGGTTTTGTTGGGTTCTCGTTGGTCGTTAAGCTAAATGGGAGTGGATTGTGGGTTTTGAAGAAGATCAGGTGAGTTTAGGGTGATTTGGGAGGGAAATGCATAGTTTTGTTTTTTTTTTCTTCTGATCCAGTTCTTTTTTGGGGTGTTTTTGACGTGTTTTGGGGTTTCCGTTGCGTTTTGTTGAGTTCCTAATGGGTTTTATGGTGGGTGGGAGTGGATTTTGGGATTTGGAGAAGATCAGGTAGGTTTAAGGGTTTTCTTGGCGTTAAATCACGTATTTTCTTCTGATCCGGTTTGCTTTTGGGGTGTTTTTGAGGTGTTTTGGGGTTTCTGTTGCGTTTTGTTGAGTTCCTAATGGGTTTTATGGTGGTTGGGAGTGGACTTTGGGATTTGGAGAAGATCAGGTAGGTTTAGGGTGGTTTTGGGATTGGATCCATGCTTTTTGGGGATTTTCTTCCAGTTTTGGGGGTTATCCCGTTCTTTTTTGGGGTGTTTTTGACATGTTTTGATGTCTCTGTTGGGTTTTGTTGGGTTTTCTGTTGGCATCTTGGTGGAAAAGGGTAAATTGTGGGTTTTGGAGAACTTCAGGTAGGTTTAGGGGGACTTTTGGGGTGGATTCATGGTATTTGGGGTTTTCTTCTGTTTTTTGGGGTGATCCTGTTCTTTTTTGGGGTGTTTTTGACGTGTTTTGGGGTTGTCCGTTGGGTTTTGTTGGGTTCTCGTTGGTCATCATTGTGAAAAAGGGTAAATTGTGGGTTTTGGAGAACATCAGGTAGGCTTAGGGGGACTTTTGGGGTGGATCTATGGCATTTGGGTTTTTCTTCTGTTTTTGGGGGAGATCCTGTTCTTTTTTGTTGTTTTTTTTTTTTTTTTTTTTTTTTTGACATGTTTTTTGTCTCCGTTGGGTTTCGTTGGGTTTTCCATTGTCATCATGGTGGAAAAGGGTAAATTTGTGGGTTTTGGAGAACATCAGGTAGGTTTAGGCTGGTTTTGGGATTGGATCTGTGCTTTTTGGGGATTTTCTTCCAGTTTATGGGTGATCCCTTTCTTTTTTGGGGTGTTTTTGACGTGTTTTTGTGTCTCCTTTTGGGTTTTCGTTTGGTTCATGTTGGTCATCATGGTGAAAATTGTAAATTTTTTGGGGGGGAATTTTCTTCCAGTTTTGGGGGTGATCCCGTTCTTTTTTGGGGTGTTTTTGACATGTTTTGGGGTCTCCGTTGGGTTTTAGTTGGGTTCTTGTTTTTCATCATGTTGGAAAAGTTTAACTTGCGTGTTTTGGAGAACATCAGGTAGGTTTAGTGTCGTTTTGGGGTGGATCTATGTTTTTTGGGGATTTTCTTCCAGTTTTGGGGGTGATTCCGTTCTTGTTTGGGGTGTTTTTGACTTGTTTTGGGGTCTCCGTTGGTTTTTAGTTGGATTCTCGTTGGTCCTTAATGAAATGGGAGTGGATTGTGGGTTTTGAAGAAGATCAGGTGAGTTTAGGGTGGTTTTGCGGGGAAATTCATAGTTTTTGGTGTTTTTTCTTCTGATTCAGTTCTTTTTTGGGGTGTTTTTGACGTGTTTTGGGGTCTCCGTTGGTTTTTGTTGGGTTCTTGTTGTTCATCATGGTGAAAACCGGTAAATCGTGGGTATTGGAGAACATCAGGTAGGTTTAGGGGGACTTTTGGGGTGGATCAACGGCTTTTAGGGTTTTCTTTCGGTTTTGGGGGTGATCCCGCTTTTTTTTTTTTTGTGGTATTTTTGACGTGTTTTGGGGTTTCCGTTGCGTTTTGTTGATTTCCTAATGTGTTTTAAGTTTGTTGGGAGTGGACTTTGGGATTTGGAGAACATCAGGTAGGTTTAGTGTGGTTTTGGGGTGGATCTATGTTTTTTGGGGATTTTCTTCCAGTTTTGGGGGTGATTCCATTCTTGTTTGGGGTGTTTTTGACTTGTTTTGGGGTCTCCGTTGGGTTTTAGTTGGATTCTCGTTGGTCCTTAAGGGAAATGGGAGTGGATTGTGGGTTTTGAAGAAGATCAGGTGAGTTTAGGGTGGTTTTGCGGGGAAATTCATAGTTTTTGGTGTTTTTTCTTCTGATTCAGTTCTTTTTTGGGGTGTTTTTGACGTGTTTTGGGGTCTCCGTTGGTTTTTGTTGGGTTCTTGTTGTTCATCATGGTGAAAACCGGTAAATTGTGGGTATTAGAGAACATCAGGTAGGTTTAGGGGGACTTTTGGGGTGGATCAACGGCTTTTAGGGTTTTCTTTCAGTTTTGGGGGTGATCCCGCTTTTTTTTTTTGTGGTGTTTTTGACATGTTTTGGGGTTTCCGTTGCGTTTTGTTGATTTCCTAATGTGTTTTAAGTTTGTTGGGAGTGGACTTTGGGATTTGGAGAACATCAGGTAGGTTTAGTGTGGTTTTGGGGTGGATCTATGTTTTTTTGGGGTTTTCTTTCTTTTTTAGGGGTTATCCTGTTCTTGTTTGGGGTGTTTTTGACTTGTTTTGGGGTCTCCGTTGGGTTTTAGTTGGATTCTCGCTGGTCCTTAAGGGAAATGGGAGTGGATTGTGGGTTTTGAAGAAGATCAGGTGAGTTTAGGGTGGTTTTGCGGGGAAATTCATAGTTTTTGGTGTTTTTTCTTCTGATTCAGTTCTTTTTTGGGGTGTTTTTGACGTGTTTTGGGGTTTCCGTTGGGTTTCGTTGAGTTCCTAATGGGTTTTATGGTGGTTGGGAGTGGACATTTGGATTTGGAGAACATCAGGTACGTTTAGAGTGGTTTTGGGATTGGATCCGTGCTTTTTGGGGTTTTCTTTGGTTTTGGGGGTGATCCTGTTCTTGTTTGGGGTGTTTTGGACGTGTTTTGGGTTCTCCGTTGGGTTTCGTTGGGTTTTCCGTGGTCATCATGGTGGAAAAGTGTAAATTGTGGGTTTTGGAGAACATCAGGTAGGTTTATGAGGACTTTTGGGGCAGATTCATGGTTTTTAGGGTTTTCTTCTGTTTTTTCTAGTGATCCAGTGTGTTTTCGGCGTGTTTTTGACGTGTTTTGGGGTCTCCGTTGGGTTTCGTTGGGTTTTCCGTGGTCATCATGGTGGAAAAGTGTAAATTGTGGGTTTTGGAGAACATCAGGTAGATTTAGGGTGTTTTTGGGGTGGATCTATGGTTTTGGGGGATTTTGTTCCAGTTTTGGTGTGATCGTATTCATTTTTGGGGTGTTTCTGACGTGTTTTGGGTTCTTCGTTGGGTTTCGTTGGGTTTTCCGTTGTCATCATGGTGGAAAAGTGTAAATTGTGGGTTTTGGAGAACATCAGGTAGGTTTAGGGGGACTTTTGGGGTGGATTCATGATATATGGGGTTTTCTTCTGTTTTTTTTTTTTTTTTTTTTTTTTTGGGGGGGGTGATCCAATTCATTTTGGGGGTGTTTTTGACGTGTTTTGGGGTCTCCATTGGGTTTCGTTGCGTTTTCCGTGGTCATCATGGTGGAAAAGGGTAAATTGTGGGTTTTGGAGAACATCAGGTAGGTTTAGGTTGGTTTTGGGATTGGATCTATGGTTTTGGGGGATTTTCTTTTGTTTTTGGGGGTGATCCCGTTCTTTTTTGGGGTGTTTTTGACGTGTTTTGGGGTCTCCGTTGGTATTCCTTGGGTTTTCCGTGGTCATGGTGGTGGAAAATTGTAAATTGTGGGTTTTGGAGAACTTCAGGTAGGTTTAGGGGAATTTTGGGGTGGATTCATGGTATTTGGTCTTTTCTTCTGTTTTTTTTGGGTGATCCTGTTCTTTTTTGGGGTGTTTATGACGTGTTTTGGGGTCTCCGTTGGGTTTTAGTTGGGTTCTTGTTGGTCATCATGGTGAAAAAGTGTAAATTGTGGCTTTTGGAGAACATCAGGTAGGTTTAGGGGGACTTTTGGGGCAGAGTCATGTTTTTTGGTGTTTTCTTCTGTTTCTTGGGGTGGTCCCGTTCTTTTTTGGGAAATTTTTGAGGTGTTTGGGGGTCTCCGTTGGGTTTTGTTGTGTACTCGTTGGTCATCGTGGTGGAAAATGGTAAATTGTGGGTTTTGGAGAACATCAGGTAGGTTTAGGGTGGTTTTGGGATTGGATCCGTGCTTTTTGGGGATTTTCTTCCAGTTTATGGGTGATCCCTTTATTTTTGGGGTGTTCTTGACGTGTTTTGTTGTCTCGTTTTGGGTTTTCGTTTGGTTCATGTTGGTCATCCTGGTGAAAAAGTGTAAATTGTGGGTTTTGGAGAACATCAGGTAGGTTTAGGGGGACTTTTGGTGTGGATCTATGGCTTTTGGGGTTTTCTTTCGTTTTTAGGGTTTATCCCGTTCTTGTTTTGGGTGTTTTTGACTTCTTTTGGGGTCTCCGTTGGGTTTCGTTGGGTTTTCCATGGTCATCATGTTGGAAAATTGTAAATTGTGGGTTTTGGAGATCATCAGGTAGGTTTAGGGTGGTTTTGGGGTGGATCTATGATTTTGAAGGATTTTCTTCCAATTTTGGGGGTGATCCCTTTCTTTTTTTTTTTTTTTTTTTTTTTTTTTTTTTTTACGTGTTTTGTGGTCTCCGTTGGGTTTCGTTGGGTTTTCCATGGTCATCAATGTGGAAAAGTGTAAATTGTGGGTTTTGGAGAGCTTCAGGTTGGTTTAGGGGGATTTTTGGTGTGGATCTATGTCTTTTGGGGTTTTCTGTCGTTGTTGGGGTTGAACCAGTTCTTTTTTGGGGTGTTTTTGACGTTTTTGGGGTCTCCGTTGGGTTTTGTTGGGTTCTCGTTGGTCGTTAAGCTAAATGGGAGTGGATTGTGGGTTTTGAAGAAGATCAGGTGAGTTTAGGGTGATTTGGGAGGGAAATGCATAGTTTTGTTTTTTTTTTCTTCTGATCCAGTTCTTTTTTGGGGTGTTTTTGACGTGTTTTGGGGTTTCCGTTGCGTTTTGTTGAGTTCCTAATGGGTTTTATGGTGGGTGGGAGTGGATTTTGGGATTTGGAGAAGATCAGGTAGGTTTAAGGGTTTTCTTGGCGTTAAATCACGTATTTTCTTCTGATCCGGTTTGCTTTTGGGGTGTTTTTGAGGTGTTTTGGGGTTTCTGTTGCGTTTTGTTGAGTTCCTAATGGGTTTTATGGTGGTTGGGAGTGGACTTTGGGATTTGGAGAAGATCAGGTAGGTTTAGGGTGGTTTTGGGATTGGATCCATGCTTTTTGGGGATTTTCTTCCAGTTTTGGGGGTTATCCCGTTCTTTTTTGGGGTGTTTTTGACATGTTTTGATGTCTCTGTTGGGTTTTGTTGGGTTTTCTGTTGGCATCTTGGTGGAAAAGGGTAAATTGTGGGTTTTGGAGAACTTCAGGTAGGTTTAGGGGGACTTTTGGGGTGGATTCATGGTATTTGGGGTTTTCTTCTGTTTTTTGGGGTGATCCTGTTCTTTTTTGGGGTGTTTTTGACGTGTTTTGGGGTTGTCCGTTGGGTTTTGTTGGGTTCTCGTTGGTCATCATTGTGAAAAAGGGTAAATTGTGGGTTTTGGAGAACATCAGGTAGGCTTAGGGGGACTTTTGGGGTGGATCTATGGCATTTGGGTTTTTCTTCTGTTTTTGGGGGAGATCCTGTTCTTTTTTGTTGTTATTTTTTTTTTTTTTTTTTGACATGTTTTTTGTCTCCGTTGGGTTTCGTTGGGTTTTCCATTGTCATCATGGTGGAAAAGGGTAAATTTGTGGGTTTTGGAGAACATCAGGTAGGTTTAGGCTGGTTTTGGGATTGGATCTGTGCTTTTTGGGGATTTTCTTCCAGTTTATGGGTGATCCCTTTCTTTTTTGGGGTGTTTTTGACGTGTTTTTGTGTCTCCTTTTGGGTTTTCGTTTGGTTCATGTTGGTCATCATGGTGAAAATTGTAAATTTTTTGGGGGGGAATTTTCTTCCAGTTTTGGGGGTGATCCCGTTCTTTTTTGGGGTGTTTTTGACATGTTTTGGGGTCTCCGTTGGGTTTTAGTTGGGTTCTTGTTTTTCATCATGTTGGAAAAGTTTAACTTGCGTGTTTTGGAGAACATCAGGTAGGTTTAGTGTCGTTTTGGGGTGGATCTATGTTTTTTGGGGATTTTCTTCCAGTTTTGGGGGTGATTCCGTTCTTGTTTGGGGTGTTTTTGACTTGTTTTGGGGTCTCCGTTGGTTTTTAGTTGGATTCTCGTTGGTCCTTAATGAAATGGGAGTGGATTGTGGGTTTTGAAGAAGATCAGGTGAGTTTAGGGTGGTTTTGCGGGGAAATTCATAGTTTTTGGTGTTTTTTCTTCTGATTCAGTTCTTTTTTGGGGTGTTTTTGACGTGTTTTGGGGTCTCCGTTGGTTTTTGTTGGGTTCTTGTTGTTCATCATGGTGAAAACCGGTAAATCGTGGGTATTGGAGAACATCAGGTAGGTTTAGGGGGACTTTTGGGGTGGATCAACGGCTTTTAGGGTTTTCTTTCGGTTTTGGGGGTGATCCCGCTTTTTTTTTTTTTGTGGTATTTTTGACGTGTTTTGGGGTTTCCGTTGCGTTTTGTTGAGTTCCTAATGGGTTTTAAGTTTGTTGGGAGTGGACTTTGGGATTTGGAGAACATCAGGTAGGTTTAGTGTGGTTTTGGGGTGGATCTATGTTTTTGGGGGATTTTCTTCCAGTTTTGGGGGTGATTCCGTTCTTGTTTGGGGTGTTTTTGACTTGTTTTGGGGTCTCCGTTGGGTTTTAGTTGGATTCTCGTTGGTCCTTAAGGGAAATGGGAGTGGATTGTGGGTTTTGAAGAAGATCAGGTGAGTTTAGGGTGGTTTTGCGGGGAAATTCATAGTTTTTGGTGTTTTTTCTTCTGATTCAGTTCTTTTTTGGGGTGTTTTTGACGTGTTTTGGGGTCTCCGTTGGTTTTTGTTGGGTTCTTGTTGTTCATCATGGTGAAAACCGGTAAATTGTGGGTATTAGAGAACATCAGGTAGGTTTAGGGGGACTTTTGGGGTGGATCAACGGCTTTTAGGGTTTTCTTTCAGTTTTGGGGGTGATCCCGCTTTTTTTTTTTGTGGTGTTTTTGACATGTTTTGGGGTTTCCGTTGCGTTTTGTTGATTTCCTAATGTGTTTTAAGTTTGTTGGGAGTGGACTTTGGGATTTGGAGAACATCAGGTAGGTTTAGTGTGGTTTTGGGGTGGATCTATGTTTTTTTGGGGTTTTCTTTCTTTTTTAGGGGTTATCCTGTTCTTGTTTGGGGTGTTTTTGACTTGTTTTGGGGTCTCCGTTGGGTTTTAGTTGGATTCTCGCTGGTCCTTAAGGGAAATGGGAGTGGATTGTGGGTTTTGAAGAAGATCAGGTGAGTTTAGGGTGGTTTTGCGGGGAAATTCATAGTTTTTGGTGTTTTTTCTTCTGATTCAGTTCTTTTTTGGGGTGTTTTTGACGTGTTTTGGGGTTTCCGTTGGGTTTCGTTGAGTTCCTAATGGGTTTTATGGTGGTTGGGAGTGGACATTTGGATTTGGAGAACATCAGGTACGTTTAGAGTGGTTTTGGGATTGGATCCGTGCTTTTTGGGGTTTTCTTTGGTTTTGGGGGTGATCCTGTTCTTGTTTGGGGTGTTTTGGACGTGTTTTGGGTTCTCCGTTGGGTTTCGTTGGGTTTTCCGTGGTCATCATGGTGGAAAAGTGTAAATTGTGGGTTTTGGAGAACATCAGGTAGGTTTATGAGGACTTTTGGGGCAGATTCATGGTTTTTAGGGTTTTCTTCTGTTTTTTCTAGTGATCCAGTGTGTTTTCGGCGTGTTTTTGACGTGTTTTGGGGTCTCCGTTGGGTTTCGTTGGGTTTTCCGTGGTCATCATGGTGGAAAAGTGTAAATTGTGGGTTTTGGAGAACATCAGGTAGATTTAGGGTGTTTTTGGGGTGGATCTATGGTTTTGGGGGATTTTGTTCCAGTTTTGGTGTGATCGTATTCATTTTTGGGGTGTTTCTGACGTGTTTTGGGTTCTTCGTTGGGTTTCGTTGGGTTTTCCGTTGTCATCATGGTGGAAAAGTGTAAATTGTGGGTTTTGGAGAACATCAGGTAGGTTTAGGGGGACTTTTGGGGTGGATTCATGATATATGGGGTTTTCTTCTGTTTTTTTTTTTTTTTTTTTTTGGGGGGGGGGTGATCCAATTCATTTTGGGGGTGTTTTTGACGTGTTTTGGGGTCTCCATTGGGTTTCGTTGCGTTTTCCATGGTCATCATGGTGGAAAAGGGTAAATTGTGGGTTTTGGAGAACATCAGGTAGGTTTAGGTTGGTTTTGGGATTGGATCTATGGTTTTGGGGGATTTTCTTTTGTTTTTGGGGGTGATCCCGTTCTTTTTTGGGGTGTTTTTGACGTGTTTTGGGGTCTCCGTTGGTATTCCTTGGGTTTTCCGTGGTCATGGTGGTGGAAAATTGTAAATTGTGGGTTTTGGAGAACTTCAGGTAGGTTTAGGGGAATTTTGGGGTGGATTCATGGTATTTGGTCTTTTCTTCTGTTTTTTTTGGGTGATCCTGTTCTTTTTTGGGGTGTTTATGACGTGTTTTGGGGTCTCCGTTGGGTTTTAGTTGGGTTCTTGTTGGTCATCATGGTGAAAAAGTGTAAATTGTGGCTTTTGGAGAACATCAGGTAGGTTTAGGGGGACTTTTGGGGCAGAGTCATGTTTTTTGGTGTTTTCTTCTGTTTCTTGGGGTGGTCCCGTTCTTTTTTGGGAAATTTTTGAGGTGTTTGGGGGTCTCCGTTGGGTTTTGTTGTGTACTCGTTGGTCATCGTGGTGGAAAATGGTAAATTGTGGGTTTTGGAGAACATCAGGTAGGTTTAGGGTGGTTTTGGGATTGGATCCGTGCTTTTTGGGGATTTTCTTCCAGTTTATGGGTGATCCCTTTATTTTTGGGGTGTTCTTGACGTGTTTTGTTGTCTCGTTTTGGGTTTTCGTTTGGTTCATGTTGGTCATCCTGGTGAAAAAGTGTAAATTGTGGGTTTTGGAGAACATCAGGTAGGTTTAGGGGGACTTTTGGTGTGGATCTATGGCTTTTGGGGTTTTCTTTCGTTTTTAGGGTTTATCCCGTTCTTGTTTTGGGTGTTTTTGACTTCTTTTGGGGTCTCCGTTGGGTTTCGTTGGGTTTTCCATGGTCATCATGTTGGAAAATTGTAAATTGTGGGTTTTGGAGATCATCAGGTAGGTTTAGGGTGGTTTTGGGGTGGATCTATGATTTTGAAGGATTTTCTTCCAATTTTGGGGGTGATCCCTTTCTTTTTTTTTCTTTTTTTTTTTTTTTTTTTTTTTTGACGTGTTTTGTGGTCTCCGTTGGATTTCGTTGGGTTTTCCATGGTCATCAATGTGGAAAAGTGTAAATTGTGGGTTTTGGAGAGCTTCAGGTTGGTTTAGGGGGATTTTTGGTGTGGATCTATGTCTTTTGGGGTTT